>NC_089742.1:54359270-54391770 GCF_040412425.1 Macrobrachium rosenbergii
TATAGTGAATGTCTGGATGAAATTTAGTCTAGAGTTTGAGACACGAAGGTGGGAAGAGCAGATGAGATGAAAGTTCCTTGATGGGGTGTCTGTGGTAAAGGAGGTGGGAAGAGATATTAAAAGCAATCAAGTGGTGGGATGAGGAAATGAGGGGTTTAGTGAAGGAAAAAATGATTTTTTTTTATGTGAAACTGCATGACAAAAGAGAAAATTCTACTCAGGTTTACAGGATGATGGACAGGACATTAATAGAAATGAGAGAAAAATAAGGCTAGCAATAAAAATACACGGATACGATGAATAAGAAGCTTACTGAAAATAAGAAATGGCTCTACAGGGAAGTAAACGCAGAGAGAAAGGTTAATGTACAAATGGATCTAAAAATAAAAGATACAGATGGAGAGATGCTGTCTGAAGTGAATGCAATACTGGGTTGATGGAGTAACTATTTTGAAGGTTAACTGGTTGTGTAAAACAAAAGAAGAGAAGCTGAATGATAGAGTGGAAAAAGTTAGTTAGTTTGAGAATACATGAGGATGATATTGATGAGGACATAAGGAAGACAATAAATAAGATGTGGAAGAATGCAAATATGCCAGGAGTTGCTGGAATTACTAGCGTGATGCTGTGGCATGGCAGTGATAGTGGATGGAGTGGCTGACCAAGGTTTGTAAGGGATGTCGGGGTAAGGGAAAGACTCGGAAGGGACTGACAAGACTGACTAATAAACTGTACAAAGGTAAACGTGATAGAGATTACTTTAAGAAATGTATGGGTATAACGCTATTTAGTACACCAGGGAATAGGTATGGTAGGATTTTGACAGAAAAGTAAAAAAATGAATAATTAAATAAACTTGAGATAAATTTAATAAAAATTAAATGAAGAGTGTTAAGGACGTGTGCACAGAAGTTCAACTGTTGAGCGATTAGAAGTTCTTAAGACGGAGGTGAAGCGTGTACTGGAATACGTGTAGGACAGTGACTGACTTGGTACAATAATGGTTCTAAGACACCGGGGCATTATACTCATATAGGTGCTTGATATTTCTATGAATGGAATGAGAAGATTAGTGAATTGAATGTGATATGACTGATTTTTTAAACTTATACAGCACTCATTGGGGATGGTTGAGAGAAACTTGCAGAAACTAATAGAAGAGTTTGCAAGAGATGACAATTAACAATAAATGTTAGCAAAGGTACAGTTATGAGAGTAAATGTAAACCAACATGACAACGCAAAGAAAATTAGTATGGGCTAGGAAAAATGGAAGCCTTTGATTCCTGAGGGTATTTGGAGGTAAATCTCAGAATAGGTGAAGCAAGAATGTAGCAGAGTGTGTGCGCTAAGGCTGGGTAGAAACTGGGAGTGTCTATGGGAGCCAAATTTGGAATGTATGAAGTGATTCTTGAGCCAATTCTTCTTATGGAAGTGAAGTGTGGATGCGAATGTGAACAAAAAAAGAGGTTGATGCTATTGAGATTAACTTCTTGCGTAGTAAATATGAACTACAAAAAAATGAAATATTGAGAAATACGAAGAGTAAGAGCAATGGCAAATAGGTTAGCGTAAGTAAAATGATGGTTCAGAGTATTTTGAGGTGATCTGGTCAAGCGGAAAGAATGGAAGACGATAGGTTGATGAAAAAAAAGGTGTACAGTTCGTAAGTGTTAGTAGGCAGGAGCAGAGGAAGACTTAGAAAGAGCTGGGTTTATGGTTTGAAAGAGGTATTAGAAAGAAAGCTTGAGTGTGTACAAGAAGGTGAAAGGCGCACTGCCTGTACACGGTTCTGACGTGTAGCTTATGTGCCTTCTGTATTGGTGTATGACACGGCGAAGTTGCAGTGTTTTGCACGACCGTTTAATCTCTCTATGCGTAGATGAACAAGCTATTCCTCATGTAATTTAGCGATCAAGGTTCAATAAATTTCAGCAAATTTCATGATGACAGATAGCATTAACACTTCATGCGCATCATCAGAGAAACAGCAAGCGTGCTTTTCCACCTTCGAAGAAAATTAAGACTCGAAGAGATTTGATAGTTAAAATTTCATTTTGCTGACGGCTAGATTTTCTTTTGCCCACCAGTGAATAAGACGACAACTATTTTGTATATTTTAATGAGATTAGCCACTCATTCTTCCATTGCAAATGAGTGAAGTAGTATGGAATTGCAAATGAGTGAAGTAGTATGGAATAAGTGAAAAGCTTACTATATGAAAGCCACAGTTATACAGGATCACTTATGTATATGTAATTATTTCTCATTCCTTTATTATTGTTTCTTTTTTTATAAATCGGATGAAGATAAGCATTTTAATTTTAAAGGAGCCGGCAGCGCCCAACAACCTTTCTTCCTGTTACGTTTTGCTTACATAACCGGACTGTCTGTACTAATATTTATGGCTGTAGATATTGCAAAATATTATTCCCAAAATTTGTTCCGTGCCATAACCCGTGCCGGGACCTTCCACGATCTTGAGACTGAGTTTCCTTGCTTTATTTGTATTTATTTATTGCTATCTCTTTTTATCGACATTCATTTTGTTTTATTTACAATTATTTTTCACATAAAAAGTTCTACACCTTCCTTGTTTCGTAATGATGGTAAAAATAATAATCGCTCTGATTTAGTGAAAGAATTAAACATGTTGAAATGAGAACGGTTTTATATCTACTAGTGGGTTAATAGAAATATCTAGGATTTTAACGTATATAAGATACCAGTCAAAATAAGCTACTCCGATGATTTCAGATAAACATTATATAGCATTTTAATACATACACATGTACAGTTTTATAATTACTGCACATATATCAACGCTATACTTGCTAAATGAGCCACTGAACGAAAACATACGAGTTAAAATACTGCACACACTGTACCACTGTTCCGTGTGTACTTGTCATGAACGAAAGATTACGATAAAAAAAACTGTCCGTATTTACGTAATGAATTAGTTCTTGGCATTTTCGCATGTCTTGTCTCCGAATCTTTATAAATATTATTTCTCTTTTCTCCTTACCTTGTTTCGCTGTTTCCATTTACCGTTTATTTTAACTATGGTTGTTTTTTGGGGGGGGGGGCAAATGATAACTGGTCAGTTGCATGACCTGCTTCCCGCAACTATGGGGAATCTTGCGAGATCTCTTTCTACAAATGAAAGTTTGCATTAATATGATCATCGAATCGTCTTCAGCAGGATAACAGCGCACCCTTTATGGTGCGATACCTTACCTGTGAGAAATATATTCCTCTGAGCGGCCACATTCTTTCCATTTCTTTCCATTTGATCCATTCATTTTATTATTCACTTATACCACTCTTGGTATCAGTGACCTCTCTTATAGTGGTTCACCAGAGGCTTAACGTGCGCGTTCCAAGGAATATTTTTAGTCTCAAACTCAGTTAATAATTATCAGCGATGCAAGACACTGTTGCGTGGACTAGGTATCACCTTCAAGTTTATCTTCTTACCGCTAAGTTTTAGATTTTCTATTATGTTTTCTATTAATATCAAAGTAATATTACTGTTGAGAATTAATGAGGCACTCTTTTATAGTTTAAAGGAAATTAAAATTGGAAAAATATAGTATCGGGGGCTTTATTTTGTAGTTTTGTGATTTAGCGCCAGCGTCAACTCAAGCAACAAAGGTAGCCTGAAATATTCCCATACTGAAATAATACTTGGCTTTGAAACATGATTTCGAGTAACGAGGAAACGAGAAAAGGGAATAACAACGGATTAAAAGGCTGGCTCTTCCTAACACGGATAATATTTTTCTATGATACACAAGCACGTTGAAGAACCGGAAGAGAAAACCAAATGATTACCAAAAGATTTTCTTCTAAGTGCTCTCGGCTTCATTCAGTTCTGTTTCGTTCTCTTCGTGGGAGAGATATTTAGCAAAAATTATATAAGACGTAAATATTTATTTGAATGCTATAACGTTCACAGAAAATTTTAGAGACAGAGAAAAGGACGCTGATGCCGTCAAGATTTATTTACTATTTTTTTTTTTCACAGTAAATAATTATTGGTAACGATTAACAGAAATTTTTTTTTTGTATTCTAGAATTTGCGATTGGTAGTCTACAGACTCAAAGAAAATTACATTGTAGCACCGCAGCTATGTTTATGTGTGCGTACGTGTGTATGAATGTGCGGTTGGAATGTGTGTGTGTGTGCGTCTGTGCGCGTCAACTCACAGAGGCTCGAAGTGAAACCACTCAGCAGAGGCAACAGGTATCGCCAGCAAAACCTCCAGGAAGTGGCCACATTTGCCTAAAATCTCTCTTCACATTAACCACATCCTCTTCTCTCTTTTGTTTGCTAACTCATTTTACCAAAAATGAAATCACTTCGACGCACGTTGATTTTTTCTGAAAATGGAAATACCTAAAAGTAAAATGTAATAAAACTTGCACCTGGTTTTGCCCAAAAAATTTCGCCATTATACTCCGATCGCTTTCCCCCCTCACAAATATAAATAAAAATTAAAAAAAGATAAAAGTCAGATTATGGGGTTTGTACTAATAGCAAAATTGAAATCGCACTCAAGCCAGTGAGATTTTTCCTTATAAATTGTACTCCATGATCACGTCAAAAAATTTTCTTGTCCTTTTATAAAACAAGTGCTTCGGGGGGAGAGAGAGAGAGAGAGAGAGAGAGAGAGAGAGAGAGGAGCTGTTCACAAAGCATAAACATACTCTTGCTGTCGATTTAGAGAAATAAAAAAAAACGAGACGAAGCTTTCGTTGATTTATTTGAGTCGAGACATTTTGAATTTCTGCCGTCACACAACATGATACGTGGACAGCAACTAAAATTTGAAGTGAACATCTATGTTAAAATTTTACCTTCAGCTACCTAAAATCTCAACTGGTGCGACGGAAGCTAAGAAGTGAAGGACAGGTAATAAGAAAAAGGTATTCGAAAAAAAAAGAAAGTATGTGACTCCGAATATCAGTGGCGAGCAAATAAGCGTAAGGAAGGAAACCTCACCTAACCGAAAAACTAGCTGATAATTGGGAAACATTTCGAGTAGACGAAGGGGGAATTGGTTGAGAGAGAGAGAGAGAGAGAGAGAGAGAGAGAGAGAGAGAGAGAGAGAGAGAGAGAGAGAGAGAGAGAGGCGCAAACCATGGAAACTATGGACCTGACCTAGGGGTAAAGGGGAAAGGGTAAATTAGTCGTGGAGGAGGAGGAGGAGGAGGAGGAGGAGGAGGAGGAGACGAAGCGTCGACAGAGTGCGAGGAAAGGAACTGGGAAATTGCCGAAAGGAAAAGGAACCGAAGCAGAGGAAAGAAAGCGGGAATATTAATGAGTTTGAAATTGATTTGAATAAGCGCGAGGGTGAAGTGAGGAATTGTGGGCAAAGAAGGGAAGAGCGAAGCAAGCGAACGAAGATAAATGAACGAGATAACAGGGGATAGAACAACGACGAGGGAATTGAGGAAATGATATTTACAACTCTGAGAAAAGTCCCACGAAAGAGGATATATATATATATATATATATATATATATATATATATATATATATATATATATATATATATATATATCGAGATCATGTAGGTTGAATGTGTAATAAGCAAAAAACTGAAAAAAAACTAAAAGTTGAGAGAGAGTAATAGAGAGAGAGAGAGAGAGAGAGAGAGAGAGAGAGAGAGAGAAACATATCCTTTCACAGGGCTAACAATTATGTTCATTTAATTGGAGAAATAAACTCGGAAGTGCATTATGCGTAATTTTCCTTGACTAAGTTTTAATGAACTTGTCGACGAGTTTCTCATTTTCCATAAAAATGTCGTTAACTATTTTCTGGCAGCAAACGACCGTCTTTTGTTTCGCTTCTTTCTCTTTTTTATTCAAGTTACCAAGCTTACCTGAACGCACAAAAAATTTATGTCGTTTTCTTTTCTTATTTATTTTGGCGTTCCTAGAAAACGCACGAATATCTTAGTGAATAAGTCAGAAAATAAATTTTGACCATTTGTTTTTACATACTGTAAAAGAACCAAAAATTAAACCCACTGCATAACTCCTTTGTACTAGGTACATGAACAGAAATAAGACATTCCCCGATCTTCCCTCTTTCGGAGTTCAGCCTTTTAATCCCAGCTCCTTTAATTTTAGGCATGTGTTGAAGACTAGTATTGGGGTGCTCGTATTATCATATCACCTTAGCAAAAAAAAAAAAAAAAAAAAAATCGCATTTGTCAACAATGTCAACACCGACGCAAAAGCGGTTTTTAAAGAAATCCAACTGACGTTATGAATGCCATTTTGGAACAGCATAAAGAAACCGATGGAAGGGTTTCCGGAAAAACGGCGAAAAGTTTGTTTTCAAATTCAGTAAAAAGAAAAGAAAAAGGGTGAATGTAAATAAAAGCTCGATACAGCATTCGGTGCCCCATTTGTCATGATATAAGCAGTTACACACAGCACTGATAAACAGACGACTACACATGCGCATACACACACATAAATTTTTGTGCAACATTCTGAATGCTGTTCGAAAAATAACACATTTCCATGACTTTCATTATCTTTAACACGTGGAGGGGGTGGGAGGGAAGGGGAGGGGAGGGCATTTCTATATAATTTCCCACGACACCAATCAAAACCCAAAACGTAAAAAAAAAAAAACAATCCTCGCTCCCCGGAACGATACAGGTGGGAACGGAAATGAAACAATAGCTCCCCTGGAATCGATAGACGTTAACCAAATCTTCCATTTTCAATAAAAACTTTCCATCCGCAGAGATTAGCCCTCTAGCCCCCATACAAACATTGATAGCTTTTTCCCGCACTAACTTTTTAGACAAGAGAAACATTTCATTAAGTAAATCCCCGACGACATAGGCCCCTCTTTCTATTTGTCTTTCATTCACCTGCTAGGCTTCTGAATCGATGCCAGCGAGAACATAGTGAATTGTCAACAGAGCTATTTGTAGGCCTATCTATGCGTTGGGTGCTACGCGACATTCCACTACAGTGCAACAAGGAATGTCCTCTCGGCTTCCACTGCAATCTATCTTGTATGTTTTTGCTCTGAAAAACGAAGCTCCGACGCTTAGAAATCGTTTGCAAAGTTTGTGTCGTCGCTTATTAAAAAGTCTGGGCTTCACTCAGCGCTCCCTTTCGCAAATAATAATTTATTCTTTCCCGCCCTTTTTTTTATCGAGTAAATTGCACTTATCGTTCACCTTGCCGCAATGCGTTATTAATTTTTCTCAGGAAAGCAACCGGAAAGACAAATTGCCTACAGACACCATTCGCAATTAAGTGGCCCATTAATTTTAATGATTCCGCAACCTAGGAAATATTTCCGGTGTTGTTAAATATGGCGTCACTCGACCGTAGAGTTAAAAGAGGCTCCTAGAGCTATTTCGTCTCTCCTCTGGGACCCTATGGAACGTGAAACCGTAAGCAAAGGTTTGCATTTTATCTCATATTATAGTCTGTCTCATACCGCATTCTATCTGCCTTCAAGTAAGCAAAAGAGACCAATGAATATTGCTCTTCTCCGTTCACAATGAAGTAAAAGGCAGAGAGAGAGAGAGAGAGAGAGAGAGAGAGAGAGAGAGAGAGAGAGAGAGAGAGAGAGAGAGAGAGAGAGGTTGCTAGACCTCTGTTTTTAACCATGCAATTAGCAAGGTCATTTTTATAACAATGCAACTATCCATGAAATAAAAGGTAAAACTTACAAACGTCGAGCTATCTTAAAACCCCGCAAAGAAAGCAGTAAAACTAAATGTTTCACGACACTCCAAAACAAGCTCTCAGAGTAATGTCTAACTAAGCCTTGTGAGGAAGATTACAGCATGTGCCAAATTTATTACACAATCACAAACTTAAACTCATAGGACTTTCCAGCTGATAAAATGTAATCACTGTCTGCCAAAACAAAGGCCGGTCTTGACACAGACTGGACCTTCCGTAACGCCCTCAGCTATTTGGCCAATATTTATTTATCAGAGTGAGTATACTAGTGAATCAGAGTGTATTTATTGTAAAATATAAATTATCTTTGGGAATGTAACACAGAGATGGCTATGCGTGGCCTTGATGAAAAAAGAACGTAGCCTTAATAAATCTGACAAAATTCAATTTCCTTACACAATCAGTTTCCCAGTTACTGATCTCAAAATCTTACTGAAGATTAATGCATTTCCTGCCAAGAAATTTTAACATTATGGTCAAAATCAACATCAAAAAGTTAATGACGATATCTCTACTCACAAAAAGCTAATGACGACATTTCTACTCACAAAAAGTTAATGACGACATTTCTACTCACAAGAAGTTAATGGCGATATCTCTACTCACAAAAAGTTAATGACGACATTTCTACTCACAAAAAGTTAATGACGATATTTCTACTCACAAAAAGTTAATGACGATGTCACTGCTCAAACATACTACAACGAAATGACAACTCGGTGGTAGAAATGATTTATCATAATCAACGAACTTTGGGACCACTTGCAAAACTAAACTTAGGCACTTCGTTATCAAACTGACTGAAATAATACTAGGATCCAACAGAGGCTGCAAAGAAAATAAATGGGGTATACTGCAATGGGTCGTTAAAAATCATCTGAGACGATGAGACGATCATGTACAAACAGCACAGTCATATTACATATTCACACTACCAAGTAAATCATCAGTTGTTAATCCACTCAAGACTGCTACTTCCATTCATTCACCAACTCTGGACTGTCTATGAATGCTTTGGCCCCCTTAATAATCAAGAACACTAAAGTCTAAGTTTTTTTTTAGCAATTGCTAAACAGTCGTTAGAATGCCTTTATCCTATCCATTTTGAGTAATTCTAACTTGCTTGGGACAGCATAAATAAAAAACGTATCTTATCAAAATGTGATATAAATGAGACGTCCAATGGCACCAATACCTTGGCTAAAGAAGCAAAATCATTTGCATAATATTTGTTTCTTTCACTGATAACAGATTTTTCTAAGAACTCTTACGATACACCGAATACACATCTATTTGGAGTTTCGTAATGGAGTATACACAATGATAATAATGAGATACTCTAGGGCTACAAAAATAATTATCACCCGGAATCCGAGGTAAAAGGTAGCCTGATAAATACCCCGTACGTAATTAAAAGCATAAACACAGCCACAACTATAGAGGGAGTCATTTCCGTTTAAATTTTGATAGGCTTATCTTGAATATGCTTTCCACCAGGATATTTATATTTTACAATAAATGTTAAATGTTAAATCCACTTCATCTGCTTTCATCGAAAAATATTTCCCGTTCACTGTTAAACAGTGGGATCTTAAGTCAAATCAGTAGGTATTGGCTTCTTAAAAAGGGCATGAGTATACAACACGCAAAGTTTTCTAAGGTTTAGAGAAAGGTTTCAAGAACAATTGCTCATCAACTAGAAACTTTTCTGCCTGAACACTATTCGTATCTAATCATCTACTGCATTCAATCTACGACTTTCTTATTCATGCTTCTTTTCTTGAACTTCCTAAACCTCTACCCTTTCCCACATTACCTGAGAGAGAGAGAGAGAGAGAGAGAGAGAGAGAGAGAGAGAGAGAGAGAGAGAGAGAGAGGTGCAGTCGAGGGTATGAGAACACGGAGAGAATGAATAGATGACTTGGACAGTGTTTAAAGAGCAGGTGCACGGTGGAATGAAAAAACGATATAAAGGAATGCTGTACAAGGAAGAGTAAACAAGCAAAGAGGAGAAGTTGAAACGTTGTGTGCTCAGAAAGGATATCAACAAGTGTCTTAGGGAGAAATAGATGTTCTAGAAAGTAGTCAATGTAGACAAAATAGACTTATTTAAATAAACAAATGGCTCTCAGACTGATATTACACAAACAGAGAGGTTTTGTCTGAAGACGGTCTTGCGTTGATGGAGAGAGTAATATTGACAGACGGGCACCGTGTATGGTATTAGATGTATACAGTGTGAATACTAGCTTGCTAAGAAGTTGTGTAAGAATATGGAGGCTGGAAAATAACTGGAGCGATGCTAAAAGTAGGTCCCTGGTAAGGTAGCGAACTCCGGTTCCCTTTCTAGCTATACTGTTTCCTCCAGCATACTAGAACATGAGACTTGCTATATAGCCTACGTCACAAAAGGGACTATTCCAGAAAGAAAAAAACCGCCCTGGGTTTGGGGCATGATTGAAAATAAGGAAGTTAAATAATGAAACAAAAACAACCCCCCAAAAATAGAGAGAAAAAATACCAGACTACTACCACACAACAGAAGGGAATCAAACTCCCTATTCCCCAGTCAGCCATTCAGCGCTGGATGAGGTAACCGGGCCCCACCGGTTTCGGTGAATTATGGATCGTGGCTAAACAAACAGACGATCCACAAACTCTGCGGCCGGCGCTGATAGGCCTAACCTCTTGAGGCAACTGGTGTGACGTTTAGGACACGTAATATCACGGTGATTTTTTTTTTATGTCTTTTTATTTCCGGAATCTTAAACAGATTCCAGTAGAATCACATTTTTTCCTCTGTTGCAGATGCTTTAGTAGTAACATGCGCGTGCGTTGTTCAAATGCCCATGCTTAGCATTGATGAGGCAATGGTAACTGCATTTTATTGTACACAAGAGAAGCCATGAAAGTATATCTATTTATGCAACTAAAGTATTTTTGCATAGCTATTTTTAATTTCGGAACTTTCGATCTGGCAGTCTTTTTATTTTAATCACAGACAATACATAGAGTTATGTTTTCAAGTAAAAAGAATTTTATGGACAGGAAAAATTTTCAGAATAAAAAACATTCCATAAGACAGATTAAAGACAGATGAAATGTCTTCAGATTTGTTTCCTTATGTCATTCAGATATTATTTCAGAAAACTTAATCTATTTACTAGGAATAACCTTCTTATCCCTCTTAAAACGCAGTTTTAAAAGAAGAATATAGAAGATTGTATAGAAATAGAAGGATATATAGAAATAATACGTAAAAGCGAGCAGTTCAAGACTTCCCGGAATTTGTTTGAGAAATTAACACACGCACTAAACTTAATAATAGCAATAGGTACACTAAATGGTGAAAAAATGAACTGCTGCTTCTTCTGTTACTCCCCAACTGACGTTTCAGAATGGAGAATGGAATTATGCGGGAACATAAATCACCTGATATGATTCTCATAAATCATCTGATGTAATTCTCATAGATCACCTGATGTAATTCTCATAAATCACCTGATATAATCCTCATAAATCGCATTTTATGATTCTCATAAATCACCTGAAATAACTCTCATACATCACCTGATATAATTCTAATAAATCACATATAATTCTCATAAATCACCGATATAATTCTCATAAATCACTGACATAATTCTCATAAATCACCCAATATAATTCTCATAAATCATCTGATATAATTCCCGTAAATCAGCTGATTTAATTCTCATAAATCACCTGATATAATTCTCATAAATCACCTGATATACTTCTCATGCATCACCTGTTGTAATTCTCATAAACCACGATATAATTCTCATAAATCACCTAATATAATTCTCATAAATCACCTGATATAATTCTCATGATTCACCTGATATAATTCTCATAAATCACCTGATATAATTCTCAAAGATGGGAAGCAAAGAGCACAGGCAACCGATGACGTGATTTAACGGGTGCCTCCTCAAAAAATAAAACAAATAAATAAAAGATTAACCGTAAAAATAAGAAAAAATAAGCATGTATGATTAAGGAAAAAACAGGTAAAGAATTCTGAAGCCTAGATATGGCAATAAGTGAAAGAAACAGTCGGTGAATCATATGACTGAGAGCACCGATTTCGCAACAGGTATATAACAGGTATATCAGTATCCAGAACTCCCAAGGAACTCGTTTCGTAAACGTCTAAAATATGAAAATGGTCGGTTGTTATTTTCAACCCTACTGTCTTGCAGAATTTGAAAATATATTACTTAAATTCTGCCAGAAAATTTGAGGTTGCTCATAAGGACTCCTATTTCTACAGAGGTGGTTATACTAACTGTACTTAATCTATATTTTCTGTGTGCTTATTGTTAGAATATTGTTAGTCTGTTTCGATGTGAACAGTATTCAAGTACACTTCAATCGTTTGCACCATACTGCCCCACCTGGTTGATTTATTTTTTGTAATAACCCCCTTAACATCAGACCTTGCTGAGTTAGTGCGTGTTACTCATTTCAAAAGAGCGATGGCATCCATCATTTTGAGGCCAATTTGTCTTTTAAACATCAATCTGAGCGGCATTCTTGTCTCCGTGATATTGTTGGTGCCCGTGAGTTAAGGGAGGCTATATTACTTACGTAAAATACTTTCAAATGTTTTTTTTTTTTACTATTTTATGTATGTAATTGTTTATGTGTATTTCAGCTGTATGTGATGATACCTCTATATTTTTTTATAATTGTTTCCATTTATTAAAAAATTTGGAATGAATTTGTGGATTTTTGCTGGTCAAGTAAGTGGCCTTCAGGCGTTTCCCAATAAGAATTTGGATATAATATGATTTATGCAAAAACCACTAACACATTTAGGTATAAAGACTCACCGATATTACGGAAGGCGACCAAGACGTTAAATTACTAAAACCAGACCAGGTGTATTGGTTTTGCTTTCTATGCCTCCTGTGCATAAAGGTATCTTAAGAAACGTAGATATCAGTTAATATCAGTCAAATACACTTCGGCATCAGTATATGACACTCATCGTTTTCTAATCATTCGCGTTCCAAAAGTGCAATAAAAGGAGTAATAAAAAAAAAAAGAAGAATACCTGAAACAACACAGCAAAATTTATGTCTATGAGTTCCAGGGAAGAAACACCTCCCAAAGTGGAAATGTCTCGGGCTGATTTATTTCCAGGCTGCCGCTGTGGTGGACAAGCAGCGTGTAATGGGCAGAATCGGAGTGGGGTGTTGCCGAGAGGCGTCTTTGCCATGTTAACAGGCGAGAGTTTAGGCCGCTCTCTCTCGCTTGGGAAAGTCCTCTTGGGCCGCCAGTGACCGAATACTCGTTCTTCAGAAGGGGAAGTCGTTTAGCTCTCACCAAACTGCCCCATTAAGGCTAGTAATTGAGCCGACACAACTAATTACATCCCAGCGTCTCGAGGGAGCGTCGGGGAAGACAACGAAGAGGGCGCGTTATCATCTCCGAAGGAATTTAACCGAAAGAGAAGGCAGGAAGGAAAGAGTCGCGCTTTGGAACCGAAGGACGTTGATTGGTGATGTTGTTTTCGACAAACTCAAGTTTCCTGGGACCTATGTCGTTTCATGTTGTAAAAATCATTCGTTTTTCCACAGGACAATGTTTGTTCATTTAAAGGTGTTGGTTTATGGATGCTGCCAATCTTGCCTGATCAGTGTTAAAGAAATTCATGCCATGAAACTAATACGACCTTATGGACAATATTCTTCCAGCCGGGATGTAAGATAGAGCCTTCAAAAATCAAATCAATGAACAATATTCAAAGCGAGCACATCATATTGCCGACTGAAACCTTATAATACACGCCTATATATGCATAACATCTTAAAATCACAAAGAAGCAGCGTCTTTGAATCTTTTCCTAAAAATCCACAGAACTGAAGTCGACACGGATTCGTCTCGCGGGTCGCAGCAAGGGTAGGGAAGGCATGGGGCTAGCAACCTCATCCCAAATGGACTTGCTGAGATGGGGAAGGCCCACAACATGTATATTTATTCTTTTGTGTTTGTGTAGGTCTATGACAGTAAAAATTAATAATAATTTCATGAATTAGTTTGCTGGCTTTATGCAACAAGACTCGACAAAATATTAACTACCAAGAGAAAATTATAAATAATTACTCGACGTAGTTGAATGGTTTTAAGGAACGAGACTCAAAAATAACATATAAATATACAATACTCACAGATTCATTACGGGATGATGATGATCAATGAGGTACATGACCACTGACATTTCTAGAAGGTGTCGTCTTATCAAAAGACACAAACGGCCGTGACCTTGTGGTACTAGCTTTACATCTCTCTCTCTCTCTCCCTCTCTCTCTCTCTCTCTCTCTCTCTCTCTCTCTCTCTCTCTCTCTCTCTCTCTCTCCCCTCAGTTAATTTTATGGAGGGAACTAGTCTTCCCCAAACAGAGCATCTTGAAATTGTTCAAGAGTAATAAAATAGATTTACGTAATAAAACAGATTTACAATAACACGTACAAGAATCTGCGATTTTACTGAGCTACACGGTATTTACATAAAAAAAATCTAGAGAAATACGGGAAATACGAAACATGGGAAAGCACCAACATTCAGTCTGGAACACGAAAAAGAAATGTTATAAGGAAAACTTGCATTATATCTTTTTTTCATTGAGCAATGCAATATCTCTGCCACAGGTTCAAACTTCAAGGGAATATCTATATTTGGAAATATGAAAAGGATAGGGACTTCTTTCTTTCCATTTACGTTTGGGTAAGTAAATGATTTTTCACGGAACATTTCAAATGAAAAAACTAACTTGATTTCAAAGAAATCTGAATCACTGTCTAGACTGACATGAAGTTTTACATGTCGAGAAATTATCTTACCAAAAATATAGCAGAATTTTTTCCTCAAGATCTTGGCTTTTGTTTCGTATGAGTAAGAAAACAGTGACCTATCTCGCAATGTGAAAAAATATAGAAAACATTATACATTCGTATTTGGATCTAGCTCAAACTTTAATTAACTATTCCTCAGTCCATAGCCCCCTCCCCCTCCCCCTCCACGATATCGCAATGATGTATGTCAAATAAAGTTTGGGATATACACGAAAATGAAAAACACAGTATATGCAAATCCTTCTCAAAATATAATTACCTCTCCATTAACGTATAGCTGCCTGCTTAACAAAATCTCAATCTAATCCAGCGATTTCGCATTGCAACATTTTGTAGGTAGACAATTAACAGATAAACAAACAGACATGGATAAGTTTAAGTTCCAATGTCACTTCCAATAATTACGACCCAGCAATTTAGTAGCAGTACCAGAATCACTATCAAAAGTAATAAGTTTCAGACCCCGGAGTGCTGTAACTTTTGGCCTTAGGGGTGCTAAGTCACCTTAGGAAAATGGGGTTCTTTCATAATGACTTTCATTTATGGTAGTGCAGAAGATTGTGCGGATCTTGATGTAGTAATGTGGTGTTGGCAGCACTCTATGTGCAGTAATTTTAGTCGTACAGGTTGTAAGCAGTTTTATCAACTAGAATTATTATTTTTTTTATATTATACTTTTCCATTTATATGCATAAAAGGGCTATGTGCAGAACCAGCTTTCTAAAGAGAAGAATCTCACTACAAAACCAAAATTCGGAGTGAATAAATTTCTAAATTCCTGCATTGGTACTGCGTTGGAAACTTAACAAAATGTGGTGATTATACCATTTTTAAATAAACACAATAAAGAACTCTACATCTCTCCACAAATTCTAAAATTCTTACACGCTCAGATATTCAATTTACCGACTACAATGATCTGTGCTTGTTGCCATGGCGTTATGCACTATCTCAAGTGGTTTCCGAGTTTCGAAGTCGTAGATAGGCAATCAATGCCCCAAGTTCACAGATAACTCTCTTTTGCGGTTAATATACTTGAATAAATGGTGTCGAAACCCGGTAGAGGAGGCGGCACGGTCGTCTTTGCAAAAATAAAATGTCTTCTATGAGGTTGGGGTACATAAGCTATCGTCAGAATCGAATTTAGAGTAAAATTTAAAACTGATCTTTTGTTATAAGAAAGAAGATTCACTGGGAAAAGGTGGCTGATCTGTTCGTCATGAAACGGTTTTCTTTAAGTGACGCCAACACTTACGTAAATATTTACACTCTTACACTCTTTTACCTTGAATAAACTCTGGTTTAAGAGGCACAACACAAATAGAAAAAATAACTGCCTGTTATTAAAACACTTCAAAAACAAAACTATGAACAACACAAATGTAAGCATAAAATCCCAATTTTAACTTACAACCATTTAATTCTAGTTTCAGGTAATACGTTAATCTTTCTTTTGTGATGCAAGTACCCAGTTTTTTGTTATAAAGAAAGTTTAGTGTTACCCATCAAAGGACCTCAAATTCAAAACAGATAAACAAGAAAAAGTAATCACGGTTTTGGTCGAGTCATTTGAAAAGTATTTACTTGCGGCGTTAGAACTGCACTGGCATTTCTCTGAGAAATTTTGATAAGGCTTTGGCGAGACTGACACCGACGGTAGTCCTAGGAAGCAGCCTTTAATCATTATAAAACCTTCTAAAAAGGCTGTAAAATTAGTCTAGCCAGGGATCTTCACGATCCAGTACAACTGGCCGTGTATTGAGATCATATCTGCAAATGATGCAGAGTAAAAATGATATTCATAAACAATTAATAAGAGATGATGTAAACTGTTTTAACTCAACACAGGGAAGATAATCAGACCCAGATCGTTTAATTATCCAACAACAAATTAAGTAAGGGGTAAGCTGCAGTAAAAGTATGAATATCTGAGGACTCCGAAATATTTATGCGTGTTTTTCGCAGGAGAGGTCTCTAACAGCTAAAAGATTGACGAGCTTAGGGTCTCCGTAAATCTTAACCGAAAATTGGTAAAGAGCAGCTGCAAGATAAATGTCAGGTTAAGGATAATGAATAACTTTCACGGGAAAGTGGAAAATGGAGAAGATTATCGCCGAGGAAAGATCTGGAGAAATTGAGAAACAACATTTCTGGAAGAAAATCGGAATGGTTAATGAACAGGTAGTCTTTAGGATGAAATTATGATGGGATAATGCTAGCGGAAGAGAATACCATTAAATTTCAGTAAAGCTTCTAAAAGCTCTACTGAATTAGTGTGAATAAACAAGCAAAGATAAGTGATTTTGGAAACAACAAGAGGGAGATAACTTCAAAGCGGGATGTATCCTCGCACAGGTTATAGGATGCGGACAGACAGAATAAAGGCTAAGAATGAAAAGGTCTTAGTAACAGGAGGACCAGTGATTTCCGCAACATCAACTAACCGCTTCAATCCCCCCGCCGCAAGCCATGTCAAGGGAACAATAAGGAAGCAAACAAGCACGGATGCACACAGTTTTAAGCAGACGAGAAGCCGCGTGAGGGGGGGGGGAAGAGGGAGGGGGTGGGGGCAAGTGCAAAGAGTGAATCGATATGTGAAAACCGCCACCAGCCAGTTAAACCTTCATTGTAACTTCTTGTGAAGCTCTCTCCCATTCTCTTCGCCGAGATGAAAGGCTATGGCCGTTTTCCTCGTTCATTGCTCCCCTCATTTAGATTCAATTTCCAATGTAAATAGAGCCCTCCGCCCTTTGCTGGCTCTCGCACGCCCCCGGGTGTAGCCTACCCTACACGCCGGGAGGGTCTTCCCCCAGGGCGCTCTCAGCGTTGATAACAATGTCATATTTACTCCCCCTCATCCTCTTAAATCAGTTAGGGATCAGCAGATTAAACTTCATTTTCTTAAACAGTAATTCTGTTACTCGCGTTTTTCATAAAATTGCACACACAGAGAGAGAGAGAGAGAGAGAGAGAGAGAGAGAGAGAGAGAGAGAGAGAGAGAGAGAGAGAGAGACGTTTCACTGTATATCATTATGTTTGTCAATACGCCTTTCTTTTAAATGAAGAATCAGAAAATGAATACTGACATCAGCCATAAAGGATAATTAAAAAAAAAACATATATCAGCTTGATGCATTGCTTTATCTTATTCCTACAGAAGTATTTTTTACAGAAAAACGTTGAAGTCTGTGACAAGGGGAAAACTACAAAAAACCTGGAATGAACGAGTAATGTTCAACAATATCACTTTTACTTCCTGAACCAATACTTTTGCATTGTGTATTATCACGTTGGAACTGGATAGGGTCCAAGATAATATTCCAAGTGCGATGATATCCAGGGATCTGGCACCGAGCAATGCCATGGAGAAGAACGCGATGGCACTATCTGGAATTGGGGAGGTGGCGCGGAAATGGAACAACTACAGATCTAAAGAGTAACGCACACACACACAAACGCGCACATACGAAACTCCTTGGCAGCCTTCACAGTGGAAAATCATTCTGGTGAAGTTTCTCTCTCCTTCCCTTGCACTTCGGGCTTCTCAGACAAGACGGTGCGCGGAGGAAATTGGTTCCCTTTCGCAGGGACGGACGTGCTAGAATGGGAGGAACCGTAAAAAAATCGTAAAAAAAAAAAAAAAAAAAAAAAAAAAAAAGGCGGGGAGCAACATAACACGCTTACGGAATCTGCTTCGCGCAAATTCCGAATTCAGACGTGGATGTCAAAATAAGAAACCTCTTTACCAATTTTCAAAGTGCGTCGCAGGCTCTTCGTAATGTAATAACTGAGCACGGCATTTTTCCACCGGCTAAGAAGTAATCAATACTGGTCTAGACGGACACTTTAGATAACATGCAACAGATGCTGGCACTTTGTTTGCTTGTGACTGACTGCCTAATTTTTTCAGGGAAATAAAAGAGAGGATTGTGCATGATCCTTCTCACAAGACTACAATGGACGACCCTGATATTTCAAAGGACTAGACATAGGACGTAATATTTCACGCAAACAGTGCTTCAGGAAATACACAATGGATTGATACCGACACCGACCCTTCAAGCATTTTCCTCAGATCAGTAAAACTGACTGATTTTCGTTTTTACAGGTATCAAGATTCAGGACCAGAAATATACTTTAAATTAAGGATATATCTATCATAATTTGTAAACTAGAATAAAATAATCCCAACAGAAAGTAATTTAGCTTGCACTCCAGCGTTTTCTTCCTAACATTTTAGAATTATCTTAGCTCATAAAAATTTCAACACGTAACTATACAGTTAATAGTTCGACATCAAGGCTCTGCGGTATCATCCAAGATACTCCTACCAGAGAATGATAATAGTTGTAATCAAACGATACTACGGTTAGCACGGAAACCAAAGATTATTTTAGTGCCAGTTGGCAACTAATGCAGCAGCTCTACCTGAAAAGCATTCATATGAAGAAAGCTTAGTCATTCAGAATTACTTTACGACCTTAACATCAATTATCGAAACGAGAGAGCAGGGTTGACTAAACAGGAGAAAGACAATACAAACGACTATGGCTACTACATTTTTTCTTCTGTTTATTTAGAAAAAGTACAGTGACAGTTATTTGACACTGGCCGCCTGCACAGATAGTTTCGTTAAAGATCAATATGCGAAAGAAAAGTTACTCTCTGGCTCAGATGATTTATCTATGCAATCTACCGCATCGACATTTTTGAGAGAACTTACGTAGTCACGATTTTTATGCTCAAGTTGAGGAAAACTACTATTTGAAACATTATAATTACTGTGTTTAGACTTCGAAGAAACACAACTGAATAAAAGATACTGACATATAAGCAGCCAAAGAAGAAATCCTAGTCAGAGAGAGAGAGAGAGAGAGAGAGAGAGAGAGAGAGAGAGAGAGAGAAACTATCTAAAGATCCGTTCTCTGGCATTCATTAGTTCATGTGCATGATGAAAATTGAAGTTGTCATCATCCCATTTGTTCGTATCCATGCACCATGACACCTATGCATGCTGTAATTTGAGAAGCTGAAGCGTAATCACTTTCATCACGGGACAAAGCATACAGTTCACATAGTGAGTTTGTGATGTTAAATTTGGAGGTTTTGCTTATCACTGCAAAAATTAGCATTTAAATCAGCGTCCATCCTTTGTGCGCACTTGATAAAATGCCAGTCGTTAAATTTTGAAAGTAAGCTCAAAAGTTCAAAGGGACCAGAAACTGAGAATCTTTCCTCTAACTTCTTTATATTCAGAGAAGTCAAGCTAAAGGAAACTCCACACTGCTGTAGTGCCTCACGCTATGGCAGGAGACCACTCAGGCATATTTAGAATAATTAAGTAAAAGGATTGATGATGGCGGGGTGACATTTCTTTGAAAACACTATTCATTTTCATGGCGTCCAGACCTGGCTATAACAAAAAAAGTTGCCATTCCACTTTCTTTGTTTTTTAAATCCCTTTGTCGGTCTCTGGTGCCTTTTACTAATGTTAACAGCACTAACGTAAACAAATGAAATGAACAACTACCTGTAGGAGGGTGAATATGAGCTCTAGTAACAAAAGGTTTAACATATTTACTATTTTGGTGATCAATGCTACTAGCGACTGTTGGTCAGTTTGTAGACACCGTATTTCTATAAATCTACAAGAAAAAGTATAGCTAAAGATCGACTTTTCTTTGGCCTAGTCTGCAATAGGTACCTGAAAAATTCCAGCCTAAAACCCAGGATTACAAAAAGTGGGATTAATTTAGCTCTGTCATTTGGACTGCTAGTTGGCTATGTTCCTACAGATTTAAGCGCTCGGTACTCGTCTTGAAAACGGATGGATCCAAATCGGGTTTGACTCAAACTCGGTGAAATTAGATAAAATAACTAGTTTAAAATTTGGGAACATTCCTAGATAGTGACCCCCACGGGTTTTAAACCGATATGTATCCACCTTCGCGGCGTGTTTAGTACAAGCCCGTTGGGGATTACCGTAAAAACATAAACAAAAGATTGTAAATATCATAAAGATAATGAACTCCAAGAAATATTAGTCCTAGATAACGACTCCCGCAAACCCTTGTGGGTCACTATCTAGGAAAGATCCAAAATTTGTTCTGTAATATTAGAGGGCGTCAAAGTTCCCTTTAATTGGTCCTTAAGGGTGTTTGAACCGCAACCCTTATCTTCAATAACATAACCTCAAACTCAAAAGCTCCCGCTTCTAAAGGCTCTTAGATTACCGAGACGGGGGAAAAACAAACACAAGAAAAAGTTGGGAATTCAGACTAAAATGTAGAAGAATGAGACTATACAGAATCGTAAAATAAATATCTATAAGCCTGTCTGACATTGTCAAATTGACTGGAGAACTACTTTCAATATTTGTTGATTGGTAGGAAGACAGAAATCGAAAACTGGATACTGTTATAATAAAAGCAAGAGTTTAGCGTAATGAGTTCTAGACTGAGGAAATTGACAACGAAAGGCAATGAATTACTCGTTCTTGAATTTATATACGACAATTATAGGCTGAAGAGCGTTGAAACCAAGCTTCACTGTGGACTGGAAATATGAAATCTAATATTCCTGTTTCTTCCATTAATTAATATGACTTAATCGCAGATCAGAAACGGGAATAATACCTGGTGATTTTTGAGGAAAAAAAAAAATTTCAACCGAAAACCCTACAGTAATTCCCAACGTCACCAAGACACAAATGAAAAAGGAAAACTAACGCTATTAGAGCCATTAAACAACTTATTTATTTTCGTATTGTGATTTTATACACTTACTAGTCATACTTCGAATCATTTCAAGTTAGATCACAAAGCGTAAATTTGGTAATCAGTCTGCTCTCTCAAGAACCTGATGCAAGGTAGCATCTTTTACGTTTCCATAGTCATACTCCATAATTCATGTGAAATGACCGTACAAGTTGGGTGATGTTAGAAATTTATCACAGATAACGTGGCCATTAGAAACCGATGCATCAAATCAGGAAAAAAATATTAGAATTTTCATCACAGATGTAGAAAACTTCCATCAAAAGAATATAAAGAACAGGGCTACCAATGCTTAGACGTTAATCAATAGTTTTTTTTTTATTGATGTTACATCAAAGTGGCAAAGTTTGTGATTTCCGTTAGCTGACGATAAGTAACGGTACAAGTTCCTGGCTGAAAAGTAACATTTAAAAAAATTTACTTGGTGTCTTCACAAGTTTGAAAGATAAACGAAATCAAAGTATTTCGCATCACAGACATGGGAAGCAGGAAACATGCCTAAAATTTTCCACCAGACAGAAATTCATTACCAACTGGACGATTTGAAAGTTAATATAATGAAGAAAACAGAAAAAGCTTGCAACGGCAAAAGGCTAAGATTTTAAAGCTGGTTTTGTATGAAAAAACGGCAAATAAAACACAAAAGATGTCCACAGAGCGTATAGAAATGAGCCGACACTTCTTTTACATACGGAGGCTAATGAGATAAAATGCGGCAATTTTATGAAAACAGAATCACTCAACGGTGAGAGAGAGAGAGAGAGAGAGAGAGAGAGAGAGAGAGAGAGAGAGAGAGAGTTAACCCGTTGCATTTTATACACCCAATAAACCACACTTAGCTTCCTCTTCCCCGTGAAGCCTGCGTTATGTAACTTCAGGTAACGAAAGGACAGGGGCTGTGAGAGCACCCTTTTGTTTTTCTGTTGCTCTTTCGGAATAATTAGGAGCATTTTATATATACATCCTGGTTTGAGTGCTTCACTAGTCGGGACGGGACGCAGATGGATAATTTTCGAAATGAGAGAGAGAGAGAGAGAGAGAGAGAGAGAGAGAGAGAGAGAGAGAGAGAGAGAGAGAGAGAGAGACTTGACAGGTTGTTTGTGCGCCTAAATCTTCATGATTAGAAACTTCAGAATTAGCATATGGTACGTGACGTGAAATACTTCAAGCAACCTTCATAACTGAAAAGGTAACACGAAACATAGGGTAAAGTGTTGAAACAAATGAAAATGAACATTCTGTTTTCTTGTAGCCAATGACTGTTTTCTCCCTTGTCACTTTCCCAGGAGAAAATCTTTTAAAAAATCACTTTACCCGGAGGAAATCCCTTAAAAAGTCACTTTCCCAGGAGGAAATCCCTTAAAAATTAACTTTCCCAGGAGGAAATCCCTTAAAAAGTCACCTTCCCAGGAGGAAATCCCTTAAAAAGTAACTTTCCCAGGAGGAAATCCCTTAAAAAGTCACTTTCCCAGCAGGGAGGAAATCCCTTAAAAAGTCACTTTCCCAGCAGGGAGGAAATCCCTTAAAAAGTCACTTTCCCAGGAGGAAATCCCTTAAAAAGTCACCTTCCCAGGAGGAAATCCCTTAAAAAGTAACTTTCCCAGGAGGAAATCCCTTAAAAAGTCACCTTCCCAGGAGGAAATCCCTTAAAAAGTCACCTTCCCAGGACGGAATCCCTTAAAAAGTCACTTTCCCAGGAGGAAATCCCTTAAAAAGTAACTTTCCCAGGAGGGAATCTCTTAAAAAGTCACTTTCCCAGGAGGAAATCCCTTAAAAAGTCACTTTCCCAGGAGGGAGGAAATCCCTTAAAAAGTCACCTTTCCAGGAGGAAATCCCTTAAAAAGTCACTTACCCAGGAGGAAATCCCTTAAAAAGTAACCTTCCCAGGAGGAAATCACGTAAAAAGTCACTTTCCCAGGAGGAAATCCCTTGAAAAGTCACCTTCCCAGGAGAAAATCCCTTAAAAAGTCACCTTCCCGGAAGAATCCCTTAAAAAGTCACCTTCCCAGGAGGAAATCCCTTAACAAAAGTCACTTTCCCAAGAGGAAACTCCTTAAAAAGTCACTTTCCCAAGAGGAAAGCCTTAAAAAGTCACTTTTCCAGGTGGAAATCCCTTAAAAGTCACTGTCCCAGGAGGAAATCCCTTAAAAAGTAACTTTCCCAGGAGGAAATCCATTAAAAAGTCACCTTCCCAGGAGGAAATCCCTTAAAAAGTCACTTTCTCAAGAGGAAACCTCTTAAAAAGTCACTTTCCCAGGAAGAAATCCCTTAAAAAGTCACTTTCCCAGGAGGATATCCCTTAAAAAGTCACTTTCCCAGGAGGAAACCCCTTAAAAAGTCACTTTCCCAGGAGGAAATCCTTTAAAAAGTCACTTTTCCAGGGGAAAATCCCTTATAAAGTCACTTTTCCAAGAGGAAATCCCTTAAAAATCACTTTCCTAGGAGGAAATCCCTTAAAAAGTCACTTTCCCAGGGGGAAATCCCTTAAAAAGTCACTGTCCCAGGAGGAAGTCCCTTAAAAGGTCACTGTTCCAGGGAGGAAATCCCTTAAAAAGTAACTTTCCCAGGAGGAAATCCCTTAAAAATTCACCTTCCCAGGAAGAAATCCTTAAAAAGTCACTTTCCCAAGAGGAAATCCCTTAAAAAGTCACTTTCCCTAGAGGAAATCCCTCAAAAAGTCACTTTCCCAGGAGGAACTTCCTTAAAAAGAACGAGAACGAGCCCCCTGTGTTGTGGGGTTGGGGGGGAATAGCATGAGAAGTGAAGGATGAACTACGGGATCACACCGCTCTCTCTCTCTCTCTCTCTCTCTCTCTCTCTCTCTCTCTCTCTCTCTCTCTCTCTCTCTCTCTCTCTCTCAATTTCAAAAGAATTAAGAAAGACCTCTTCTTAAACTTATTCCAGAATAGTGAAAAATTCCCATTAACCCAAAACCTATGAATCTATTTATCACAAAATTCCCTGTTAAGAAAGTAATCGTTGTATATCACGAAGGTAATTAGGACATTTCAGTACATATATACATAACTATATATATATATACATATATATATATATATATATATATATATGTGTGTGTGTGTGTGTGTGTGTGTGTATGCACGTATGTATGTCTATATATCAGTGCATGTCTGTATGCATATCAGTGCCAGGTAAGAATCGATGCATGGCTTAGCGTATCCCCAGCATAAAGAATACGTTTTATGAAAAAGAGAGAGACTTGAAGAAATTACTTAAAAAGCATGAATACGCCACTCGTAAGTTCGCAAGACCATCACAACTAAAGACACGGGTAAGAGAAAGCTCTTCAACAAATATTCATCACAAGAGTTCATAGGTATTGAAATGAACTGAAATGAATATAGAATTTAGGCCAAAGGCCAAGCACTGGGACCTATGAGGTCATTCAGCGCTGAAACGGAAACTGACAGTAAAAGGTTTGAAAGGTGTAACATGAGGATAACCTCGCAGTTGCATTATGAATCAATTGTTATCAGAGGGTGGAAAGTAAGATGGAAAAAAGAGAATATGAAAGGAGGTACAGTAAAAGAAACGAAAGGGGCCGAAGGGACGCTGCAAAGAACCTTAAGTATTGCCTACAGTGCATCGCACGAGGTGCACTGATGGCACTGCCCTCCTACGGGGAAGAGTTCATATATAAACATTTTCTTTTTCTCATCAGCTCCCGGCCCAACACGATGTACAGGAATGGATTTCCATAAAAACAAAGGTATTCCCCTAAAATTCCCTCACCCTCCTCATCCCCTACTGGCTGCCTCATCCCCCGAGTGTGTTCCTCTCTCTCTCTCTCTCTCTCTCTCTCTCTCTCTCTCTCTCTCTCTCACCCCATCTCTCAAACGAGCCTTTTCCCCTCTGCTCTTTGTCACTGAGAAAAATTAAAGTCAAAGAAGCAGTTGCTGAAATAATAGGTCGACCCTCCTCGAACCTGCTCTTCTTTCTCGATCCGGTGGTCTTGTTTTCCTCTACCTTTAGTAAATATATATATATATATATATATATATATATATATATATATATATATATTGTATATATATAATTACACACACACACACACACACACACACACATATATATATATATATATATATATATATATATATATATATATATTGTATATATATAATTACACACACACACACACACACATATATATATATATATATATATATATATATATATATACATATACATATACTGCATTTTCGTTTGAGGGGTGACGCCAGAGGGGTTTAACACTCCTCCCTTGGGAATAAGCGATAATGGATTACTTGAGAATCTCCCAAAATACACTCGAGAGAAAAAAAAAAATTAGAAAATCTCGCATAATGTGTCCATTTTACATTTATTTAAGCTCATTTTCTTGCAGTTTGCTACCTCCTACTCGTATAAATCTTTCAACTACTTATTACAGCGGATTTTTTTTTGTTACCGATTACGCGAGCACTTCCTTATAGTAATCGCTAATAGAAATTCTAAGAACTTTCTAGGAGACTTGACAACGCCGATGGGAATGTTTGGTTAAACTGAAGTGAACCATATTCCCTATTGTTTGAGGGTCCCCTGGGTGCTTACATATTATTTCCGAGTAAAATGGGGACTTCATTTTCTCCATTTCATCTATTAAGTCATCACTAATAGCAAATTGAGATGGGGACGGTATTATGCCTGAGGTAATCTCTAAAGTTTATGATCTTTACCACAACGCTGGTATACAATCACAGAAAACGGAGGATGGCGTCACTTTGAAAGGGAGGCTCCTACATTTAGAATTACGCTTGGGAAATGGGTGGGAATGTTAATTTCTGAAAGAAGAGGGCTCAGACTAATTTAGCCGCTGCGTTTGTAGATTACGTATGAATTTCTCATTCACGCGTATATTTCCATTCTATATATCTGGACCTGGCAATTTTGTTGGAAGACAAACCTTTTGTGATATTTTCAGAGCATAACCTAGATCAGAGGCAGAATGAGGAATAGAAGTAAGGGTTGCTCAAAGTATCAAACTAAATCATCAAAAGGACAAAAGCCACAATCAACTATCAATATTTTCCCTTGAATCTGAATTAAGATTACCATGCAATGAAACAAGGGAGGCAAGCAAGCAAAATATTAATTTAAAATGACCAGAGAAGATATTCAACCATGATACCGTCTACAGTCATCAGTAAATTTACTCTCCAGCAGTGTTCAATCATTTTTCTTAATGGTGTTAATGGGAAAATAACTTCTGCAAGTAAATAACTGTGGAATGGGATATAAAATTTAGGCCTAAGGCCAAGCTCTGGGACCTATGAGGTCATTCAGCGCTGAAAGGGAAATTAGAACAAAAAAATTTTAAAGGTGTGACAGGAGGTAAACCTCGCAGCTACACTATGAAACAAATGTTAGGAGGTATGGAAAGTAAGGTGAAGGAACGAGAATTATAAACGGAGGAACAGTAAAAACGAATGAAAGGAGTTGCAGCTAGGGGGCCGAAAGGACGCTAAAAAGAGCCTCAAGTAATACCTACAGTGCACCGCGTGAGGAGCACTGACGGCACTTTCCCCCCTACAGGAAGTAACTAACTGTAATTGTTACAGGGACATGAAACAATGTCTGGGACAGTTGCTAGTAACAATTGGCAACTGTGTCGTGTTACGCCCTGATTGTCTGGCTACACTAAAGCCTCCATAAAAAGATATATTAATTCACTCCCCTGTGACCAAAGAGGGGGAACTAGAGCGAGAGCGAGACACTATCTCAAGTTCAATACGACACTATGTACCTCATGTTTAAAATAAAATTCCTAAAACCCTGAAGTCGTCTGTAAATTTTGAAAAGAAAAAACATGCACGTATGATCGTCCTTCTGACAAAGGTCAAGTAGATTTAAAGCAATGAAAAATTAAATAGAACATTTATAGCATGCAAGTTATTTTAAAATTAGCATGCAAGTTATTTTAGAATTTAGCTAAGGTTTCTACCTCACTTGAAGACTTCATATTTTGCAACATTTGGCAGATATAGGAAAGAATCTGGAGATGTACTCGTCTGCATTTATGAAAGTAATGTATGTGCGAATACATAAAAAAAAACTCCCAATAAGATACTGAGAGAGAGAGAGAGAGAGAGAGAGAGAGAGAGAGAGAGAGAAGGAAATATACAACCCCTTGGGGCCAATTCCATCAATTAACCACCAAAATTGAAAGCATGCTTCACTTGCATTTTCAATATGCCTTCCCCTGCGATGTATATGCTGATTTCTTATAATAGTAGGCTAACTATTCATTATCACTTTCTACATATTCCATTACTTAATTCAAACTGCATTTACTATCGCCATAACGAGGGCAGATGTATTTTACCACAAAATTAATTTTTTTCCTTCAATCTTTGAGCTTTCAGCTTCGAATCTGTCTTCTCCGTACTCCCACAAATAGTTTATTACTATTAATAATATTATTCAGAAAGTAACCCACTAACCATATTGAACAAGCCTACAAGGGCCATTGACTTGAAATTCAGGCCACCAAAGAACATGGCGTTCCTTTGAAAACAGGTTACAGAAGATAATGGGAAATTCAGAAAGAAGAGATCTGCTATTAGAAGAAAATTGATAAATTAATAAATAAACAGAAAAAATAAAAATAAATGATTAAAACAAAAGGTGAATTGTTCTAGGGTAGTAATGCACTGCATCTTCGCTGGAACTACTGAGGTTCTGACTGCACAACATCCTCAAGGAGACTCGTTCCACAGTCCAGTGGTCTGATCACAAGAGGCTGTATTCCCCAGTGGGGACAAGTCCCTTAACTATATCATTCTTTTTTTTTTTTTCTTCAGAGTCGAACTAAATTGGGACATTAATTCACCAGTCTCGATTCCCTGATCGCTTAATTTTACATCGCAAAACATTTAGGAACAAGCAGGTTGGTGTTAGGCTTATGGATGGGGAGGTTTTGGGGCTGCTAGGTCAATTACGATTTAATCTTCCGCGATTACACCCCAGACTTTGTAGCTAATCTTATTACCAGAGAGAGAGAGAGAGAGAGAGAGAGAGAGAGAGAGAGAGAGAGAGAGAGAGAGAGAGAGAGAGAGGCCAATTTTATATTCGGAATGCGCCACTAAAAAATATAATAAAAACGCTCAAAATGCACTTTTTTTAGTTATAAATATTGAAGGATTCATGATGACATCTTTTTGGAAAACTATCAATCTAATCCTTTATAGTGTTCTCACATTTCCAATGAGAATTAGAGGAATTTATTTCTGGTGATAGAAATTCATTTCTCGATATAATGTGGTTCGGATTCCACAATAAGCTGTAGGTCCCGTTGCTAGGTAACCAATTGGTTCTTAGCCACGTAGAATAACTCTAATCCTCCGGGCTAGCCCTAGGAGAGCTGTTAATCAGCTCAGTGGTCTGGTTAAACTAAGGGATACTGAACTTTTTTTTCACATTTCCACTGAATAAAAGACTGCAATGAAAACTAAAAGAAAGTCAACGTGCAGCAGAGACTCTTATGTTACAGATATAATGTTATCTCAAGGAAATCGTTACAAAGAGTGAGATCATTACATCATCACGACGGTTTTAACAAATAACGATCCTGAATCTTAAATACGAGTAGAACTTGTTGGCAAAATTAATGAATAACGGATGAGTTGTAAACAGATTACCTGCAAGCAACACACGTCAACTGTCATCTTAAAATCAGTAAAGTAGAAGGTACAAAGTCGCCCTTAATATACTGGCTATCAAACTCAATTTCAAAAGCCAATATTTAAATAAGTTTACGGAAAATGTGGTCACAAGTGGGAACCAAGACTCTCCAGAAGATTGCCAAAGAGCAGAGGACCAGCTGAACAAATGGTCTACTCACATGCTAAAAAGACCTCTTTAGTAAAGAAGACACAGACATACGGACTCATCTTTAAGAGATAAGCTATAAGCATAAAACTCGCCTTATACAAAAAATACTCTTGCGTGTTGTTTAATTCATATGGCAAAAACGTCTTTATGCACAATAAATTATGTATTTCTCAAATTATACGTATAAAATTGATAGTTTGTTTGAAAAGGATCTAAGAGGGAGAGCCACTCGTTATTCTCGTGTCACGGTGCGGAGATATTTCTTGGCCTCTCTCTCTCTCTCTCTCTCTCTCTCTCTCTCTCTCTAGCTATATAACCCTAACATCATCTTGAGAAAGGTTGTGCAAACTCCGTAGAGATTATCACCACGTCTGCGTGCTCACGCATAATGGCGTCGGATATGAAGTTTACGGAAGCCCAGCCGAGTGACTAGATAATTTTGACCAAATGCTCCTCCGTCTCATTTCATCGAAAATGACACGGGAGAGTTATGGGTTTATGCAATATGACTGATGATGGTTAAACCATCATGAATCATGATTGCAAAAGAGGAAAAGAGACAGAGTAAGGAAATTATACGAGGAACTGAGTTGTCGCCCGAAGAATATCTGGAAATTACTCGAAGTCAAATGCTTCGGAACTATAATGAGTAAGACGAGGCTGCCAGCCAAGACTTTGTTGTTATGATTAGGCGCCAATCAGAGAAGCCCGTGATGGTCAGCTCCTGATTGAGCGACAACAAGTAACAATGGAGGAGGGATGATGGTGGCAATTGTCATTACTGAAACATCCAAGGCAAAATTCAAACTTATTAAAAGACATCACAATGAGTAGATGTCCTTCGTAGTTTGGAAAGAGAAGTCTTTTAGGATTCGGTTATGTTAATAATTCTTCTTGTATGGGAACCACGCAAAAGATTTCTTTTACTGAGAATCTTTCTGATGACGCAACTTTTTAGTCGTGATAACTACCTAACGCAGAATCTCTTTAGAGAGAGAGAGAGAGAGAGAGAGAGAGAGAGAGAATATCTTCAACTACAAGCTTATAGCTATTATTAAAAATAATAAGCTGGAACTTGGCAGAGATAAAATTCATCAAGAAAGGACCCCAACCTCCTCATTCTGAACGCTAAGGCGCACTTACATCTTCATCATCGCACTTTGCCACCTCCCAACCAACACAGGCTGGATTTTACATTCACCGTGGCACGACAATGTAATAAAAGAAACGGGGAAAAAACACACACACACACAAACACGTGATCTGTAAGCAGGAAATGGCACATTCAAAATATTAGGCGGCCATTCACGTCTCAAGTCTCCAAAGGAAACTGCCGGTGAGGAACTGTTATGTCCCTTAACAAAGAACCTGTGGCGCTCCCGAGAATCCCAATGCTCACGACAAGGGGGAACTCTCACAAAAGTCTAGCATACCATTTGGGGGACACGGTGTCAAGAGCGACGACAACAAAGCCTTATCACACCGTAATGGATACGCGAAAGTTGATGTTTGTCGCCGGTGGAGGGAATTCAGGGTTCGTGGTACCGCAACAAGAAATCATTTAGACTGTTTCCTTAAGAGCCTTACACTGTACTACAATCTTTCTTAAACTTTCCTCATCGCTCATCAGCCAACCTTTTATACATTACAGTCATCTACAGGGAACTGAACGTTAAAAGGTTTACTAAATATTATGAAATTACCATTAGATTGTTTTATTACTTTTACTTATATCTTACAATACTTAGGACTGACATGAAAAATAATGCCACTTGCTAAATATTAGTATGGCCCTTACTCGATTTAGTCATTCCAAGTCTGTCTGACTTTGTATCTTAATATAAATAAGGACGACGAAAGTTCAAAATGCATTCAGAACTGAATTTCCAACCACCAGATCTTTTCCTTTTGAAAGAGGGAAAAAAAAGATTAACACGCAGCGATACAGCAAAGTTGAGAACACAGCCATAACATGATTGATTTCTTATGTGTACTACAAAAGACCAGTGTTAAAATCAATATTCCAGCAATTAATTTATATGACTCGACAAAGAACTGAAGAGAGGTAATAGTAAAGCATATAATAGTACATAAAAATACCAATAAAATCCGGAATTCCTCAAGAGGATCCTTCATCATAAAACTATTTCCACTGAGACCAGATAAATAATTTTATGGCAACCTTGCAGGACAAACTAATTTTTCCCAAGGGGAGGCACAGGGGTGATCGAGTTCCCATCCTCTCTTTTTCTCATTTAAACTGGAGAGAGGTTTCGGTACCTGCTAAATTATAATGCCTCTTAGATCTGGTTTCGCAATTTAATCTACTTATTATACAGTACTTATCGATCTCAATGGCTTCACTTATTAGGCAAAGTATCTTAGCAAAGAAGATTATTACAAGTAACTTGGTTTTTTGGATGTAGTTCGTTATAATAAAAGATATGATACAGAATGAGCAAAGACGAAGGTTTTCGAATATGACGGAATCTTCTTTAACAGCAAAATCTAAGTAAGTGGTCTACATCCACCTTACAAATCTTTTTTATGTCTATAAAAAAATTGCTAACAGTAGAAAACTGGAGAAATTTTCAGAAGCAATTCTCTGACAGCGAGTGCCACTTATGTATCTCACATTAATAAGACTCTTTCTTTTATTTCAGGTAATTGGATAGTTCATTGGTAAAAGAACAACGCTGTTGGAAATAAATCCCAGATTCTCGAGGTAAGAAGATGTCATCCGTTCGAAAATCCATTGGCCAGTGCACTACGGTCCGGGGGTTTTCAATGTATGTTATCAACAGTTTTGGATTTCCCTTTTCAATGAAGGATATAAAACTTTTAATTAGTTCTCTTATATAGTTTTTAGAGGGACTTAGGATTGAATCAACCATAATGCGTAACTGATAAAAATTTTTCCATCCATTCAACGTGTTCTGGCTTGTTAGTGTTTAGCATTTTAACTATAATTATAAACTTCCAGCTTTCGTTTGTCACTCCCACCCACAAACACACACACACAACATATATATATATTATATATATATATATATATATATATATATATATATATATATATATATATATATATATATATATATACACATACATACCTATGCATATTATATATATATATATATATATATATATATATATATATATATATATATATATATATATATTAAGCTACAAAATGTCATTTACTATCAAATTCACTCTGCCTGGGAATGTCACC
>NC_089742.1:54396770-54549270 GCF_040412425.1 Macrobrachium rosenbergii
CTAATTAGTTCAACGGTTTTCTGACCGTCAGTATTCACCCCGTCTAATTAGTTCAACGGTTTTCCTTCTGACCGTCGGTATTCATCCCCGTCTAATTAGTTCAACGGTTTTCCTTCTGACCGTCAGTATTCACCCCCGTCTAATTAGTTCAACGGTTTTCCTTCTGACCGTCAGTATTCACCCCCGTCTAATTAGTTCAACGGTTTTCCTTCTGACTGTCAGTACTCATCCCCGTCTATGTGCGAGACACTTTCTATTTTATCTCTCCATAGATGAAATAGACAGCAGACTGTGCAGCAGGTGGTGAAAAATGATTTCTTCGTGTGGTGGGATTTTCCAGTCTATGAATACTTGAATCTTTGGACGGTAAAAAGACAATAGCGGTAGAGGGGATTCCGGCCCCTATCGAATGTCAAAATATTTGACATGCAGAGAGAGAAACAGAGAGAGGGAGAGAGAATTTTACATTTATCAATATTCGTTATTTTATTCAGCATCCGTTTTTATTTTTCATAAATCTAAAGAACTAAGTTGTCTATTTGCTCTCAGTATTAACTACCCCTGTGCTTTCTTTTTCCATTTTTGAAAATATTTCCTTTATCGCATCATCCGAAAGAGTTACGAATGAATCATCTCGCCTTAAATGATTAACAGCAGCAGAATAACAATATAACCAACACTAGGAGCAAGACCACCTTTTACATTTAGACAAAAACAAATGACAAAAACCTCATATACAAAAAAATTTTCTATTATATTTCCATCACGCTGGATACTCACACCAGGTTCTAATGCCCACTTTATTATGCAAATTATTCACGGGTGAATTCATGGGGGACAGCGTTCAGCAGGTCCGTTTCCACAAATTCATGAGGAATTCTGACACGGAAATTCGAGTTTCTCATAAAGTTAGCTATATAGAGACAATGGTGATCGTGATCTGACTTAATGCGCCATCAAAAACTCCTCAGATTTTAAAAGCAACAGTTTCAACAACTGGAATTTCTCATTTTAGTTTTCTGCAAAAGAAAACTATTGTGACGGCTTTGTCTGTCGTCTGCACTTTTTCTGTCCGCCCTCAGATTTTAAAAACTACTGAGGCTAGAGGGCTGCAAACTGGTATGTTGGTCATCCACCCTCCAATCATCAAACATACTAAATTGCAACCCTCTAACCTCAGTAGCTTTTATTTTATTTGAGGTTAAGGTTAGCCGTGGATCGTGCGTCTAGCAGCGCTTTCCGGAGGCGTGCAACGAACCTTACTTGACCGCATCTGGGGAGCAACTGAGCGCTGGCCGGTGGTAGCTGATAGCTTTATACAGCATTATACGCTCTACAGAAAACTCGGCGCATTTTTTACTTGTTTATTTTTAGGCATCATGGCTACAAAAAAGTCCAAGTACTTTACTAAGCATCAGTGGCGTCAAGAAACAGGCAACCTTGAATCTTCTTCGGATTTATTCTCTTTTATGTTAATGAATAAAAATACTCGAAATCATTACCATTTCTCAACATGTAATTTATAATTCAAGACAGAAATCTGAACGCCTTCATTTTATTAACAAAACTTTAGTGAGATGAATATAGCATTTAGAAATTATAATCACAAGGGCACCTACAATAAACAAAAATTATTAATTCTATCTATCTGTATTAGTGTATTAATCAGAGAAAGGAAGTTTGAACGCAAGGCTCATAAACCAAAAGGTATTCTCATCGCTACACAAGGACAGTTATCCATGCGTAGTAAATACGGCCTCTCACACACATACCATAAACCCCACCAAAATACGGTGGTCGTAAACAGTACTAGGTGAACATCGCTGCTCTAGAGAGTGAGAGTGGCTCAGAACATTAAAGCACAGTGCTCCAAGGTGAAAGGGCGTCTAGTGAAGGGTTGCACGCTTCTCAAGGGAAGACTGCATTCTATACAAGGCAAAGGAATCTCCCCGTGTAAAGCAAACGGTTATACAGTACATTTTTCTTTGGCTTCTTGTAAGGATACGGGAATTCTTTAACGGCTCCGCGTACGAATATACGAAAAAATAAGATAACAGGACTTAGAGTTAATTTATGACTTTCTCTAAAGCCACCAGCTTTTAGGGGTAACAAGTTCACGAGTTAAAGCACCATCATACACACACACACATAATGTACAAAGAAAGCAAGAGTAGAGTTTTTCCTTAGAGGGATATGAAAGAAAAGTACCGAAATATAGAGTAAGAGCCTAAGTTTTAAGTAGAAATAAAATCCATGGTCATAACACCTCCAGTAAGCCCAAGGGAACGACAGACTTCCAACAGGCCACTGTTGTAGCCATCGTCCAAGTTTGTTTTGATTCACACATATATAATATATATATATATATATATATATATATATATATATATATATATATATATATATAATATATATATATATATATATATATATATATATATATATATATATATATATATATATGGGGGCTTAGTGTGACCAGTAGCATTCTTGCCTATTCAGCAAGCTGACCATTCTCCAACTCCTGAGAGAACATTGTACCGGGTAATTAAACGACTGTGGCCACTGACACTGGGGTTAAAAATGGCTTGGGGCTAGCAAACACGCTTCAGTAGATTTACTGGGACCTGGAAGGCGGATATTAGTTTAAGAATAACTGTATTAGAATCCATTAATTACAATTTATGAAGACCAGCAAGCCATGTTTTCAGAAACTAGCAACGCACTGACTCACCTCAAACAAAGACACAGGGAAAATATCAGGGCTGGAGAAAAACATTTAACAAAGTTCGAAAAGACATCCTTAAAAATACCGGACACAGCTGAATTTTTACTCTAGGTAAAACAACGATGTTTTCAACTCTGACATTCTCGTTTGGCGTGCGCGTGTGTGCATATAAAAATTGTAGACGTTTCAACGTTTGCATACATGGGGGCGCACACACAAACAGACATACACACTATACAATATAATATATATATATATATATATATATATATATATATATATATATATATATATATATATATATACATACATACATATACATACTGTATATGTGTGTGTGCGCGTGTAGTGTATCAAATAAATGCAGCCTTATGTGGCAGAAGTCAGCATTTTGAAGACTTGCTGAATATCAAAAAATAAAAATAAGGCAGAGCTGACTGATGCAAGAGTGCAAGGAGTTACTTTAAATTTGAGAGTGCTTGTGGAAGTAACTGCTGAGGAAGTAAGGAAGGGAAATTAAAAGAGGTGATGGAATTACAAGTGAGACAATGCAATATGGCGTAAGTGTCAGTTTGACCAAGTGGCTGACCAAGGCTTTTACAGGTATGTCTGGATGAGGAAAAAGGTTCCTAAGGAATGCGTGCAAGAGGAGTAACTGTTCCAGTGTATAACGGTAAAGGTTATAGAGGAGATTTTAAGAAATATAGAGACATAACATAGTTCAGTCGCCTACACTATACAAGGTATATGGTAGGATTCTGATTGCGAAAATGAGAGAGAGACAGAAGAAAATTGAAAAGGGAAGAACAGCGTAGATTTATAGAATGAAGGGTTGGTGTGTGGATCTAGTACTTGTTATCGGAATATAAAATTTTTAGGCCAAAGACCAAGCACTAGGACCTATGAGGTCATTCAGCGCTGAAACGGAAATTAAGAGTGAGAGGTTTGAAAGGTGTAACAGGAGGAAAACCTCGCAGTGCCACTAGGAAACAATTGTTAGGAGATGGTGGAAAGTAAAACAATTGTTAGGAGACGGTGGAAAGTAATATGGAAGAAAAATAATATGAAAAGAAGTACAGTAAAAGGAATGAAGGGGGTTGCAGCTAGGGACCGAAGGGACGCTGCAAAGAACCTTAAGTAATGTCTACAGTGCACTGCGTGAGGTGTACTGATGGCACTAACCACCCTACGGAGGGTACTTGATATCAAACATATATCTGTGACTGAAAGTAAACATCTACAGACCTATTAAATTATCATAATATAAATGCAGATGCATTACCCTTTACGAACCTATAAAATGCTCGTGATATATATGACAGAGGCAATGTGGTGCAACCTGAGAATGTATAGTAACAGGACATAAGTTGGTGAGCGTAATTACCGGTTTTCAGGACGGATGCAAAGCATGTTTAGTACCTGTAGACGGGAGAGTGGATGGCTTCGAGCAAAAGTACATCTAAAACGAAGGTGTGTTGTTTCTGGATATTTAATGGATGAGGAACTGTCTGTATAATATCTACAGCGTAAGAAGGTTGGATAGGCTGAGAAATTTGAGGACACCAAGAGGAAGTGGAAGAAAGGTTTGCGTAGGTGAAAGGAACATTAGTGTCTTTAAGTAGTTTGGTTATATGGAAAGAATTGAGGAGAACAACTTGGGGGAAAAAAGTGCACCGTTTAGAAATCTTAGTAAGGAGGACGGAAGGAAGAACTAGAAAGAGGAGTGCAAGCGGGATAGAGGTGAATGACGAAATGTGTGTAAGAGATTCAGGACTGTCGATAGCCTACAATGCTAACGAGCCTTCCGTGGAGGTGTATGAAATAGCTAATGTCATAGAAGTTGTCCGTACAGGTTAACAGAATTGGTTTAGTGCAGAAAAATATACCATGTAGTATGTAAACATTAACTGCATATGAAAATGGGCGTTTCTGAGTTCTTACGGTATCCTGTATGTGCGTATGTTCGAGATGGATTGTTCAATAAAGAGTGAACATCAAGTTAAGAAGTACTTCGTCAAGACTGAATTGGTAAAGAAAGTTTTAGCGCAAACTCGTACACTGCTACAAAATCAAATACCTTAATTAATGACCTGCATCTCACTAACATCAGCAAGATAAAACGTACACACAAAGGCATGGCTCCGTACCTGTTGCGAAGGTGTGTGTGTGTGTGTGTGTGTGAATGCTGCTGTCTGCGTGTGTGCGTGTGCATAAATATTCCACGTCGGGGACTTTCAACTACAACCGGAGTTTGTATCGATTCGGGTGAGAGAGAAGCGATACATGGCCCGTCGCTACCGAGGCGAGGAGGACCCTCTCTTTTGAGCCCTTTCTGCCGTAGAAGTACAGATGTTGTGTTCAAAGGCCTTTCTGGGATGCGATGTCACAAGAGACGCTGCTGATCTGTGACATCGCCGAGGGATGCCCTTCTCCCCACCTATCCCCTCCTCCCCTTCTCTTCCCCTACCTCACAGGTTCCCCTCCTCCTCCTCCTCCTCCTACCCTTCCGGCACAGGCGATAGATGGTTGTTCATATTCTGCCCTGGCATCGATTAAAGAAGGGAAGCAAGAGACTGAGAGAAAGAAAAAATCAGGAGAGAAAGGAAGGTAGGCTATACCTTTTTTTTCCTGAATATATGGTGGTGCCCATTTACGAAGGACTTTTAGGGTCATTTCTTTCTTCTCGCAGTTAGACTGGATGCTGTGCTTGTCCTACGTTCGCATAATCGAATACTGAAAAACTTGTAAAAGAAGCAAAATTTGGACAAAATGGAGCGAGTTGGACTGAGTTAAACATACAACACGTGCAATTTTATACATGTGTATATAATATCCATACGTACATATATACAGTATATGTAACTATATATATATACACACATATATATGTGTTTATGTGTAACTTATAACCTTTCCTTATAGAAGGACTGGCTCAAAAAGATACCCTTCAGATACACGGCAAGCATTTATGCCATGAAATTGCTAGACCCGCAACCTACTCTACTCCGGCTGCAGTACACGAACGCCGTAAACGAATACCTATAACGCTACTTAGTTCGACCATTACATAACCGGTTTCTAACGGAACGTGCCACCATGCTTTGAAAATGGGAACGGTAACGGTTTCTGAAACAGCACCAACCCTCACTCATATATATATATATATATATATATATATATATATATATATATATATATATATATATATATATATATGTATATATATATATATATATATATATATATATATATATATATATATATATATATATATACAGGTATATATATATATATTATATATATATATATATGTATGTATATATATATTATGTGTGTACAAGCATGAGTTCATGCATGCGCGTGGAGACACCACGTAAGACATAAAATCTCTAATGATGATCAAGATACGGTAAAAAATAAAGGGCAATTAAGAAAAAGACACATGAATAACAATGGGAAACGAACGAAAACACCCGTGCAGCGCAATATAAAATTTTGTTGGGGGTCCAAAATTCAATTAAAACAAATTGCGATGAGATATGAAAGCGTATTTAGCACTGAACAGTTTTGGGAATTTTAATCAGAACTATAATTTCAAATCCAATTATTGCCCGGGCGCTTCTCTTGAAGCCTTTAATTCAGAGCGCTGAAGCCTTGGTCTTGGAATGAGATAAGAAAATGTCAATTCAATTTTGAAAATACTCTTTCTATTCCATTTTACCGAAATTGAAAACCAAATTCACAGGAATATGAATCGAACTTCGAATATTTGGTCGATATAAAGAGTCTCAGCTTCAGGAAAATACTAGGAGAGGCTTCAAAATTCTTGGTGTCAATTATGTAAATGTAACAGAATAGTTCACAAATCTCTGTTATTTCTCCTGATAACCTGCCATTTGGTTCCATTCTTAGGCTGGTTATTCCCTTGAGTAACCAGCCTAAGAATTAGACAAAATGGCTGCATATCGGGGGAACTAGCAAAAGATACACCTCTGATATAATAAACAAGAGAAAACCTATTGCAAAGAAACGTATGGGCGAAATTCGCCCCTGAATCCTACTTCCGGCTTCATTTCGGTACGAAATATTTGGGCTGCGAGAGCGATCTTTACAGCGATTATTTCTTGTCTGTGGCAGCTTTCAAGAAGGAATGATGATGCTTTATCACAATTTGGGCGAATGGCGAAGGAATCGGAAACGGTCGGCTGGCAAACACACGTACGTAAAAAAAAAAAAAAAAAAAAAAAAAAAAAAAAATTAAAAACAGAAAATGTGCCAAAAATATGAACATTAAAAAAAATCAGAAACGCATTCTATCAGCATTTTTTTTCCTCACGAAAAGATTCTGTCGCGTTAAGGAACTGTGAAGACCTGTGGCATAAATCAAAGAAAAAGTAAAATTGTTTGTAATTGAAACTGCACGAATATTTCCCGTAGAGTTTAATCAACCCCTGCTGGAGCAGGAAACCAACACGACGAAAGATCGTGTTTTCGGTTGATAAGAAGTTCCTTCTTAGCGCATATATTCCTCATTCTATAGATTACTATTAACACAAATTTGAAGGAAGCAACAGTATAATATTTATTGTAGTAACACAATATATATTATTAAGCAACACTGTATACATAAAGAAAGAATGGGTTCTAAAAGGTCACAACAAAATAATAACAGCAGAATAAAGTAATAAAATAGAATAACTCGAGAATAATAAAGGTAAATACCGATAAACAGAAGCCCTACTCGGTCAAAACTCCCACAGTCAAAGCTAACAGAGAAACAACCAAAGCATCTAATCGTCATTGTATGGGGAGGAGCGCGCTTGTGCGTCCTGGGAAGAGGAAGGAAGAAGAGCGATTTCCCCATTACTCGGAAAACAAAAATTGCGAATCAATCGGCGAGTCCCCTTCTTCGTTTTCTTTCTCTCTCCCTCACTTTCCCGCCTGTCTACAGGGGAGACTATTTAATTGATTATCAGAAACCCATTACGAGGAAACCCGCAAATATAAGATTGTTCTGCAATTCCTTTTATGAAGATAATTACCCCTTTAATGACGGCCGACGGAGAGTCCGAGTATCTCGTCCATAAACCGACTGGTAGACTTCTCCCGCAGGAGGAGGAGGAGGTAAGGGCAGTAGAGAAAATTGGGATGCGATCCTGCAGGGGCAAGACAGCGATGGCTGATGGAAAATACAGCTGCTATATGTTAGGTGGACAGACAGATAGAATATACAATTTAGGCTGAAGGCCAAGCGCGGGGACCTATGACGTCACTCAGCGCTGACAGGAAAACTGAGATTAAGAGGTTGGAAAGGTGTAACAGGAGGAAAACCTCGCAGTTACACCATGAAACAATTGTTAGAAGAGGTTGGAAAGTAAGATGGAAAAAAGAATATGTACAGAGGTGCAGTAAAAGGAATGAAAGAGGTGCAGCTAGGGGCCGAAGGGATGCTGCAAAGAACCTTAAGAAGTGCCTTTGTTGGGTGGATATTGAACACGAATCCAATTTAGCGGAATATAATCAACGACAAATTATACATGCATACTTACATGATATTGTTGGTGTAGTGTACATGTAAAATGTTTGTATCTTCAAATTAACAGCTGGTGTTAAATATCACTCCTTTTGCGTTTTCATGCCACTCCATGTATTAATGTCAGGAGATTTCTAGTTAAAATTCATGTCCCTTTTTCATTCTCTCTCTCTCTCTGGATAATATTTATTTCATTGCTTCACTGTACTATAACAAGATACAGAAAAGGACGAGGTTTAAAATATCTGGCTTAAACTACAAGGAATAATCTTGCAAAAGTGCTAGAATACCAGTCGGTACGTTCTAATGACATTTCTCAAAAGCCCGTCTTCTCAACCGAATTTGAATACGTAACACACACGTCTTGGCACAATTAGTTTTCTGCCATCTACGTCAACTTTCATTGGGCATTTATTCTTCAGATATATCTACGAACGTTTTAATATTACGCCACCTAAATATTTGATTTTATTTGTTATTGTGAAATTTCAAGATTCTGTTATTTCCACCACTAACACCGTTCAACATCAAAATATACAATTGCTAAATTTTGGGGATTAGACACCAAATTTTAATTCAGCCATTTATGGGCACCTTCGATGCCCACATTTTTCAGCGAAATTTTACTGTTTTTTTTTTTCTTTGTAGACTCTTAATGTTCAATAGTCTGAATGAAACAGCAATGACCTTAATGAACCTTCAGTGTTCTTCAACCCTCACAAATCTTGAGCACCCTTCCTTTGCTTGCAGTGTACATATTCGAAGCAAGCTGTGATATTCCCGAAATGTTACTTCAGTAAAAAAAAAAATAAAGCAAACCCCTAACTTTTGTCAATGAATTTTTCTTTTTATTCTTTTTTTTGTGTTTGAAAAGCTCATTATGTTATGAGCTGTTAGTTAAACTTCAACTCTTTTATAGTATAAACGATCAACCATGCTGAACTTTCAACGATTTTAATAAAAAATAAGTGCCCTCCTAAAATTCAACGATGTCAGTGAGCTAAAACGTTGAACCATTCTGGTGAACTAGTGCTATTTACTGATCTCACTCAAGTTTTGACATTTGACGATGGATGTGGACTTATTTTTGCCAAGCTTCTTAGTAAACTTTGGTACCAGTTCAACTCGCTGTATTTAAACAAAACAAGTTACCGACTCTTGATTACAAAGCATCCTGGGCAGCTTTTGGCAAACTGAAAATTTAGCTAGGTGACCGGACATCTTATTCATAGATTACAGTTTTGCTGTTAGTGGCCCTGCCAGATACCCTGCACCGCCTTTTAAGACAGCTTCCTTGGAACCTTGAGCTTTTACTGTTTAGCAGTGATAGCAGAGAATTCAGTATCCGGCTGCAGGGATGACTTTTAAGGCGCAGACATCATAAAGAACAATCATACAAATGGCGTAAGGCAAAGATGTTAAGAGTGAAGTTCTATGTTCAGCCATCTTTGTGAACTTCTGCCTTTTTGCCACATTCCTGCACCTTCCCCTTTACGTTTTACCATTCATAAGGTTTATAAATCTGATGCTCAGCTTCCTTGCCCAGAACGCATCACGCTCAGCCATCCGAATAAATTTATTGAATGATTAACATGATTAACCACTTCTGATGGACTTCCAGTACATACTCACTTTAATAAGAGTTCGAAATGAGGCTTACTTAACTATTATTGTTAGGCGTCCTAGCTGGAATTTCTCCGTGTTTTCGGCCTTCGATGTTCGGGTAGATCAGTGAAATTTTATTGGCAGGGCAAACTAACCTACTTAGATATATTCATGTGATCAGGCATCTCATAAAGTCAAGTGTTCAGGGACTTATTCTAATGGACCAATAGTGGTCAGTCACTGTAAGCAAGCGTATCCAGTTCACCCCCTTGCATTTATTACCATATTTTGTGGACTTGAGTATCCTAGTCATATTACCATTCTTTTAATGTTCAAATATATTTGTAAATTTCAGTCAAACTTTCTTTCCGAAATTATACGTTCAACAGCTTTGACAAAATTGACATCCAAGTTTTGATCAGTTCATTACTCTTAGGGTGCGTACGAACTACAGTTAAACATGTCATGAACACACGTTTTCAACTTATCACATCCATGTCACAAACTGGTAGAAAACAAGTCAACGACCGTAAGTGGGGAAGGAATCTGGCAAATGCTGGATAATCACAAGAACCAAAAAATTATATCTTTCAAGTATGAAATTTGCTTGAATCCATTGAAATAACTCATTTCTTAAAATTATCATATGATAGACTTGAATGTCAGTAAATTTTACCGTCTAGCTATTTAGTTGAACTTCCAGCGCTCTGAGTTCGTTGAACTTTCACCGTTTTGCTATCTGTGTAACTTCGAATTCTTTGGAGGATTTGAAAGTTTTAAATAAATGCCCCAGAGTCAACGGGAAGTTGGAAGGGACGAGAAGACAGAGTAAAATATTGATTATTAAACGGTATACAAGAGATCAGAAATTAATACATTTGGAAGCATGTTACGATATTTAGCAGCCGCAGAAAATACAGACATGTTACGCGTGTCCAGTATGCTCCTCAAACGATAATTATACACAAATTACGGAGTTTTCTTTACGGCCTGCAAAGGTTACCTGCACTGACGGCACGTTCCCAAACTATAAATAATCCTTATCAGAAAATTAGACGAGATAAAAATACATAAACATTGCGAAATTACTATGACAGCTCTAAATATTCGCCCTCCTGACAAAAAGACCTGATTGTTCTGACATATGATGACACAATACAAAAACAAAAATTAATCAAGTTTCGGTTACTCCTCGAATTTGAACACTCTTCATTCCCTTTCAAACCACTGACAGGATGTGTAACCTAGCACTCATCAAAACAGCTGGGCCGTCGAAAGAAATATATGGTGACATGCCTCGCAATCAGATGACATCTGCTAAGCAAACTCCCTCCATACGCTACCTGGGAATATGGTAACTAGCTTCACACAGTTTTGTCTCGTACTTTAACTTCTATTCAGTCGTTGAACTGTATACAGTGAAGTGTTCCAGGCAGAAACAGAACTTCCCTTTCAAGCAGCACCAGTCTAGATGAGATAAGTGACAGGTTAAGTTTGATTAAGTGGAGCAATAAAAAGATCAAAGTTACCTAAGGTCAGGTTAGGTTTGGCAATGTTCCCCAATAGCCGGTGGGCTATAGGAACACAGCGACAGAGGATGTAATGTAGTCTTTGAGCCTAAAATCCTGCAACATAATTACAAAGGGGAGAGAGAGAGAGAGAGAGAGAGAGAGAGAGAGAGAGAGAGAGAGAGCGTGTAACAGAAGCATTAATCAGACTTGTTGCTCCTATGTGCGGGCAAATAAACAATGTGATGGGATTATTATTTCAGAGACTACAGTAAAGATCACTATGAGAGAGAGAGAGAGAGAGAGAGAGAGGTAGTAGTGTAAAAAGAGGGAGGGAATGAATGAGGTAGGGAGGGACGGAGGGGTTAGAGATAACTTGCTGGAGGGGAGGGAGGGGGGGAAATGGATCCAGGAAGCGAGGCCATTATCTTGTTGAGTGCCGGGGGTAGGGGCGAGGGTGGGTCAGAATAGGGTATGGGTCGTGGAGTTTGAGGTGGGGAGGGGGTAGCATAAGTCACAATTATGCGTGTCACTTGGACCGCGCCATACCGGACGCCCCAACACCTACACTACTGCCCTCTTCCGGCCATCTCCCCCCCACCCTCTCTCTCTCCCTCTCTCTATCTCTCTATCTCTCTCTCCTTCTCCTTCTCTCTATCCCTTTACACTCACTTCCTTCATTGTTCCTCCCTATATCTCTTCCTCCCTATATCTCCCCCTCCCACACCCACCCAGCACAACGACACCTTCCCCCTTCAAGCCCCTCTTCTTTTAAATATCACCACTCCCCTCCCCGCCCCCCCTCCCCCATACAGTATTTCGGTACTTATCAATGCCCTACAAGTAATGAATTACTGCCGTGTCATGTCTAGTACAGGGCTGCCGTTTCCTGGAAGTGTTGGCCACTCTGTCCTACTCTTCGTCTCTCTGTCTGTGCGTCACTGTCTGTTCCTTTCCCTGCGTGTCTGTCTGTTCCTTTCCCTGCGTGTCTGTCTGTTCCTTTCCCTGCGTGTCTGTCTGTTCGGCTACCTCGGCTTTTCCGCTGGCTCTTCTATTTCCCAGCTCGAAGTTGACAAAACAGGGCGATTTTACCAAGGACACAAATACAGACGGGAGAAAGGGAAAACGGGAATTAGTAAAAGTAAAGATTTATTTAGTTACTAACTTTCGAAGAGATAAAACAAGAAACATTATCATATAAAGAGCTGCAAGATAAAACATTAGCTGGAAGATAAAAGACAAGTACAAATTCCGAATTTCCTGTTAGCGTGAATGGCATAACTTGTTCCAAAGTACTTTGGTAAAAGGTTCAGGAGTTTCTGTTAGCTGTGAAACTCTTTCGGGTAAATCAACTGAATATTCCCTTCTAGAGTAATGCATCACATTTCTTCGCAGTTCGGATCCGTACTTCACTAAAAAGGGAGCTGAACCTTCAAGAAAGTCATAGTTCTCGGGACCATCGCAGTAACTCCAAAAACCTGATTTGGTGGTTTGCAAGGGCTTGGATTTCAGAAATCAGGTAAATTCAGTCCTGAGAGAGAAAATGCTGTTTTTATTATTCAAGAAAAGGGAACTATCCTTTAGTGGAGGGTTAGGGAAAGAACTCTTGGGAATAACTAAATTATCCTGTCTGAGTTATGATGTGAACCTATGTAATATACAAACGCTATTAGTAAACGTAATTACAAGTGAATACGATTCGTAAATTTTGATTTAACGAACATTTATGGAAATTTAAAGTGTCACTCATTTCTCAGCCACAGAAATTACCTAGCTGACTAATAACTCAATCTTTTTAGGAGCGGTTGTTACAGATTAGGCCGGCCCGTAAGTGATGGCAAGGTGTTGATGTGAATAACACTCCTAGTACGGATTTCTAGACACTAACCTCCCATCAGACGAATAGCATTAAACTGATAATGAGAAGAACTAACCTGAACAATCAATGGATACAAATTATATTATTGGAATAACCTCACAACTGATCATACCATATCCAATTCTTAAATTCTCTTTTGCCGCATGTCATGGAGGAATAATGGTAAAAAACTAAGGATGCACATTTTAATCATCTCTGGAATTTATTGCAAGGATTAATGATAAACAAAAAAAATTGGAAAGTGTTTCCCACTGTTTTGACTACTGAGAAATAACTTTCGAGCAACGGAGTAGTATGAAAATTATCAAATTTTTGCTTAAAAGAAAATGGTTTATTATTCAGCATTGCAGCAGATATAGAATTTTCACTTTTTATAGTAAAGGTCAAATATAAACAAAGAAACACGCAAACACGTACGATAGTTGTAGAGACACTATCTTTTTACCTGTGTGTACGGTGCAGGTCGGAGTAAGTCTCAAAAAAGTAAAAAATGCGCCGAAGTTTCTTCGGCGCAATCAAGTTTTCTGTACAGCATATAATGCTATATGAAACTTTCAGCCACGGCCCATGAAACTATTAGCCGCGGCCCATGAAACTTTCAGCCACGATCCGGTGGTGGCCTCAGCCACGGCCCATGAAACTCTTAGCCGCGGCCCATGAAACTCAGCCACTGTCCGTTGGTGGCCTCAGCCACGGCCCATGAAAATCATCCACGGTCCGGTGGTGGCCTGTATTGTTTGTACCTATAACGGTGCCAGAAGTACCATTACGGATAACTTTAATCTTAAATAAAATAAAATATACTAAGGCTAGAGGGCTGCAATTTGTTATGTCTGATCATTGGAAGGTGGATGATCAACATACCAATTTCCAGCCATCTAGCCTCAGTAGTTTCTAAGATCTGAGGGCAAACAGAAAAAGTGCGGACGGACAGACAAAGCCGTCACAATAGTTTTCTTTTACAGAAAACTAAAAGCGTGCAAGATTTACCAAAAAGGACGACAGAATTTTACCTGCAGGCAAAATTCTACGGACGACATAGCACACTCACAAAGCTTTTATATCCATAGCTGCAGAAGATTTCCATTTACAACTACGGTTTGCGTTTAGATCAAGAAGGATTAACTTAAGGCTAGGTCGGAACTACAAAAAGACTGACGGAATTCGAATACAGAACGAGTCAGAATGGATTTGATTGGATTTGCGTTGAAAACATGCCACGCAGAGGGATTTACTGGGAAACATTTATGCGCGAGAGCCGACACGAATGGATTTCAAAGAAGGCCACAGGATTTGCATGAAATTCCGGCAATGTTCTCGGTGGAGAATCGGCAAGAATCACGTGCAAAGCCGTTCGGGATCTCGTGCTTTTGTCATCAAGATTCCCAGAGTCTCCGGAACCGACTTTCAGTAATAATTTTTCAAGATATTTGTCTGAATTTAACATCAAACAACTTAGATTAGACAGCAACAACAATAACAATAATTTGAAGGCATCGACCTTTCAGCAAAGAAAAACTGTATTACAAAAGGAAACTGTTTCAGTTTCATGAGATGAGATTTACGAAAAGTACCAGCCATAGCCTTAATGTACGAGAGAAAATGATTTAACACGCTCAAGCGATAAAAAAAATTCATCAACACATTACCGTCACGACATACGCAGCAACCTCACGCGATAAGGATGATTCAGTTCTGAAAACAAGTATATTCAAGATACGCAGAAAGCAAATGATCTCTCTCTCTCTCTCTCTCTCTCTCTCTCTCTCTCTCTCTCTCTCTCTCTCTCTCTCATGACTTTTACAGCAAATCATAAAGACATTTACTAAATATTTTAACACGTGAGAATAAAAACTTGAAAACAACGTCATCTGAATAGTACACTGGTCATATTTCTGCAAAGGCACTCTGTGTTGTTTTGGCTATTTGAGTTAAATTTTCTACAAACACAACAGCACTGAGGCGAAAGGACTCACACAAATAAATCTATACACACAAACATAAACATTACATTTACTACCTTCCGTCTCTAAGCTTGTCTTATGGGATGATAGTGATAGCCCCAAGACCCTCTCCACCCTGGCTACGGCGCACTGTGCAGGTGAACATATGCATAATGGATTTTTTGTGACAAGCGGGTCTAAATTAAGTAATTGAAGTTGTAAATAATGATAATTACAATAATAAATATGAACACATTTACATGCGCAACACAAATACATTTTTTTTTGTAAAAACCGTCTTTTCAAGTATTCTCTTACAATAGCAACCCTTCTCCCATCCTAGTGTTGTCCCCATGGCACTCTACGATTCGGGCATCTCTTGTATCAAGTCCTCAGTCATACGAGCGACTTTCAAGGTTTAGGAATATAGCAACTTGTTGGGGAGACACAGGGAAATTAAGCATTGGCTTGCCTGACTTGCACTCAGGTAGGGTACTCTCAGTGAAGTTTCCAAAAAGGGGCGGAAGCACTAGGTCAGCGTCTGGTGACAGGTGGCTAATGACTTTCGCGGCATCTCCTCTAAGTCTGGAAGTATAGGGAGGCAGTGGAGAGGCTTAAGGAAGAGGATTAGGGGCTGCAGTGTGAAACACAGCCAATTACTCCGCTCAGGGAGTTACAAATCTCTTAGCCAATTCAGACTTATCCAGACATCAGGAAAGACAGAGAGAGAGAGAGAGAGAGAGAGAGAGAGAGAGAGAAAACCGTTGTGTTTACTGTGATGAGGTTTATTCTGTGATGATTTTATGGAAATTTACCAAGTTCAAATGTTCAGCCACAAATAACTCTTTAGCATCGAATTCACTTTGCCACTGAAATAACGTGCACCCAAACGGTATCGGAGGAAAGAAAGGAACAGAATATAGAATTTAGGCCCAAGGGCCTAGCGCTGGGACCCATGAGGCTATTCAGCGCTGGAACGGCAACGGGCAGAAAGAAGGTTTGAAAGGTGTAACAGGAGGAAACCTCGCAGGGGACGCTGTAAAGAACCTTAAGTAATGCCTGCAGTGCACCGCATGAGGTGCACTGACGGCACTACCCCCTACGGGGAAAGGGTATCGGAAAAAAATACACATCCATCCTGACATGGAGTAGGTTCGAGTCCTGGTCAGGGTAGATGAACTTGTCATATAGGATTCCCTCTAGTGCAAGTTATTCCCAGTGTACAATGAACTTGACAGTAATGGGTATTTCGTGGTTTAATGTTAGAATGTATGAAGAAGGTCTTGTATGAAACTGACCGAGGAAGGTCTTGTATGAAACTGACCAATTATCGAAATATAATGTTTTTTTTTTTTTTTTTACATACTGTACATTACTACATATAGGTCACATTTTTAGATTTCTAAATGATGGCCGACGAAAAGGTTTCGAAACGGAAGAATGAAATGCCACGAAATCTTACTCTTGAATTTTTAATATATATACTGATATATATATATATTAAATATATATATATATATATATATATATATATATATATATATATATATATATATATATATATATATATATATATATATATATATATATATATATATATATATATATATACACATGCCGTCTAAATGTGCTGAGATACTACCTTGCTTGCTTAAAAAATGCAGGGAGGAAAATAAATTGTTCTTCCGATGATCGAGGTGGAGGGAACGGACAGACCCTTTAGCCTCCGTATCTGTTCTTTTGCTTGTTTCCTGTTATTATTATTATTATTATTATTATTATTATTATTATTATTATTATTATTAATCAGAAGACGAACCCTACTCATATGGAACAAGCCCACAGGAACCTTTCTCTCCACAAAAATTTAGTTCGCTCATACTTATACGTGCATTGTAGAGGGTCCAACTATCTCTAAAACTAAATCCGTACATTGATACAAGCATCAGTACAAGTATTAATACAAGTATTTACCTTAAAGTAACGAAAGCGGTACTGATTGACATCCACTCCCCTCATTAATAATAATGCCTTTAATTAACTACCGATGAAGCGTCTTCAACTGGTAATGGCAATCTTTAGGGCGCTCGAAGCCTTAGGTAAAAACAGAGGAGGAAGACGCATCTTCTCCCTTCCCTTCGTCGCTGTCCCTGGAGACGACAACGTTGTTCCATCTACATTCTCATTCTTCTTCTTTTTTTTTTTTGTCTTTTTTTTTTTTTTAAACAAAGTGAAAGGAAAGGAAGATGCAACGACGACGTTCAGCAACTTTAGGCTTATATTGTCTTGCCCAGGACCCTGGAGGTTTCCATACGGCTAAAAGGTTCTAAAGGGTTCTGAAAGGTTCCTGAAAGATTCTAAAGGTTTCTGAAAGATTCTGAAAGGTTCTACTAGGTTCTGAAAAGTTCGAATAGGTTCTGAAAAGTTCGAAAATGTTCTAAGAGGTTCTGAAAGGATCTACTTGGTTCTGAAAGGTTCTAAAATGTTGTACAAGGTTCTGAAAGATTCTCCTTCGCGTGCCATCAGACCGAGCCACTGTTTAATAATCTGGAGATCATGTGCCGTTACCCTCCGAGATGATCTTACATTCCATTTTATTGCTTGCAATGGAGAATTGAAGGGAAATAAACTCAACAAAGGAAATAAATGAGCAGCGTGAAAAAAATGTAAATGACGTCAGAGATTATTCTTTCTTTTGTGCCGACGATGATAATGAAGTAGGAGGTGCATGGCGATGAGGTCCTTCCTTGCTTGAAGAAAATTTTTTTTTTGTGATACCACTAAAATAACAGAGAGAGAGAGAGAGAGAGAGAGAGAGAGAGAGAGAGAATTTTCTTACCCTTACTTTTGCCTCTGAAACACAGGGGGAGTGGGGGGAGGATTAACAGCCTTCCGGGGCGTCGATTAAACTGAGGTGCATTTTCTAAGGAGCTCGCAAGTAGAAACGAGGTCGAAGGAACTGATAGTATATAGGGAAAAGAGGCATGGAAGAATATAATATAATATGCAAAGGTTATGACTTCAATCTTTTATCTGCATTTTAAATATCACAATGATCACAATGAACATCTTCCAGGGTTTGCTGACATCCACATACATGATACTTAACCTAGACATGAGAAAAATGAAATTTTCTTAAAAATAAAGTGACACTCAGTGTTCAGTCATGTAGGCTACTTTCCCAATCTGAGGGTTTGAAAAGTTACGGAAGGTGAATTTAATTCACTCCTAGCATGAAAGATAAAAAATTAATATAAACGTCAGAGGTCTACGGAAATCGGCATCCGTATCTTGACTTTCAGAGATACAAGAGATCAAGAATCGAAAAAGTTGGATCTGACGAAATGAGAGGCGAAATACAAATAAACTCGACTTGGAAAAGGAAAAAAAAAAAAAACTGTCAAGTAGTATTTGCAGTATAATGCAATGTAAAAGCGTACAGTCTCCTGGCAAAATTAAATCTGTGATCCACGTTAAGGAAAATAGAAAAAAAGAATGCGGGTGGACAAGAAAAATTCCAACTTGATAACATTTCTACAAAACAAAATCAAACCAAAATATCTCCCTGACACAGAAGGACAGAAATCAAAGTTACTCCCACGGCAGACGGTCTTCTCTACGAAGAAGAAGAAGAAGAAGAAGAAGAAGAAGAAGAAGAAGAAGAAGAAGAGAAAAAAACTACCAGCAAAGAAGCAAAGACGGCCGGCTCAGCTGAAAGGAGGAGGTTCCTCCAACAGGTTTCTGTGATGTCCCTTGGATTTCTCCCGATTTCTATAGGCTCCCGCAACGCCTAAGACCACAGACAACGAGCCAACGGAAAATGACAGCTTCCACAGAGGGAGAAAACAGACAGGAAAAAGAAGGGACGGTAGACATACGTCCAACCAGGTGCTAAGGGAAAGTGCCTATTTATGCTCTCTCTCTCTCTCTCTCTCTCTCTCTCTCTCTCTCTCTCTCTCTCTCTCTCTCTCCTCCATAACTGAAGGAAATGGAAACCTTTTTATGATACTGGTACTACTGAAGTTTAACACATTCGTTTATATTGCTGATATCCCTTCGCAGATAGGAAAATAAATTTATAGTGTCCAATGGAGAGGCAAGTGCTGTATTCTCTCTCTCTCTCTCTCTCTCTCTCTCTCTCTCTCTCCTTCTTAATGAAAGGCTGCCGAAAAAGGGTTTCTCATATTTAAAGTTGTCCTTCCATTATGGTCGTTGTCTACGTAAGGTGGCCTGTTTGTTCTTTTACCGGAGTGCTCTACTTGCGTAACACAAATTCCGGAGTAAGCGGGAAGTTTATCGGCCATTGGTCATGTAGCGTAAACTCGGTTACTGAAATAGAAAACACAGTGATAAGTTATCCTAGCTTCTAAAACAGAGCAGGCCCCACTTTACTGCGTCTTCGTGTTCAGGACATAACAGTTTTCCTTTCCCTTCAATATCACAGTCTCTGTTTGTTCCTTCAGGATGAAATATTACTAATGTACTATTATTTTGGCCTAAATATTACACGTTTTCAAACGTGCCCACCCCACCCCTCCTTAGCCCTTAGGGCCCTCTCTCTCTCTCTCTCTCTCTCTCTCTCTCTCTCTCTGGTTTAAATAACAATAAATGATTTGTCCGAAAATGCGATGCACAATCCAAACAAATGAGCTCTCTAGAATCGCGGCCTGGCGATCATTTTTCCCAGTGACTGAAGAATCTGGTATTTTCAATCAACTGAGTTTTCCCAAATCATTTACATGAACGACTCTAAGAATAATAAATATTGCCTCATACTTTTGAGCACGGGCTGGATGGTGGCATAAATTTATTTATTTGGGAGCAAAAAATCTAACTGCCATATAATCATTATTTGCATATGTTCACCGGAATTGTAGATAGTTTAAACCGTCGGTTTCAGATGCCAGCAAATTTATGCAGTAAAATCTGGCTGTGCATTTCAAAACCAAGTATCCATTTTTCCTGAATTTTTTTAATATGTTCATTTACTTGATTCGGAGTCAGGTTAACTCGAATATAGATGAAATGCAGGTGAGATAATGAATAAAAAAGGGAAAATATTGTCTGCTGACAAGCTAATGGATAATTTATTAAGATACCTATGTACAATACGTCCCAATACATCAACAATGCATCTAAATGCAGTATAAATTGGAAAACTACGAGTAAATTACGTCCAAATGAAATGGCGCTTCAAAGCACAAAAATTTTTGAAGCCTACGTTCCGATCGAAATATTTCAGAGGCTTCAGACAGGAAGTATTAGGCTAGTCGATCAAAATAATCATCGAAACCTCACGTTAAAAGAAGTTGGAACCTTGTTGTCCCTGAAAACTTCAGGAGAAAAATACTGATGAAATCTTCAGACCAACGTCACTGTTGGTCTGAAGATTTCAGAAGACGACAGTCAACAAAACAGTTGCATATTTATTGTTAGAAACGTTTCGTGTTACTTAAACACATCATCGGTCTGTAAAATTGAAAAATACGTCGGCTCAAAAATGTCTTGTGGTTCAGAACAGTAAATCATTAGGGGTCTTTTAGATCACCGGAACCTTAAGTCTCTAGAAGGTTCAGGCTCAAAGTTGCTAAAAACTTCAGGTTAAAGGGTTTTGGAGCATCTATATCTTTAGCGTATAGCGTTTTGGCGTAAAAATCATTCAGACTTCTGTGACCAAAGTTAATGACGCCTCTGAGTCACTTGTAAGAGCTTATATATATAATAATATATATATATATATATATATATATATATATATATATATATATATATATATATATATATATATATATATATATATATATATTGGAAATAAGTGAACACATGCAGAATGCTCCCACAGAAACAGCCGCCTTGGTCTGTCACCCGGGAGACCAAGGTTCGTTCCCGGTGTGAGCCAAAACGATTCCTGTTAAACACGTTCTCATGAGTTCATTATTTAATATCACCCCCCACACACACACACACACACACACATATGTATATATGTATATATATATATATATGTGTGTGTGTGTGTGTGTGTGTGTGTGTGTGTGTGTGTATATCAAGTATTGTTAGAACTTGAAGGTCAGAGGGCACCGGAGACTGCACATCATGTGATCACAGCAGCCTAACCTTTAGGAAAGTTGTACGGGAGATTTCAGGTAAGAAAATACAGAAACCTCAAACCTTGAAGCTTTCGTAAATTTAAAATCAACTTATCAGAGCTTTTATGTAAAGGAAATTTGTAAAAAGAAAAAAAAGTCAAAATATGGCGAAACTTCCTGATCGAAAGATTTCGGAATCTAAGGGCAACCATCTCAGTAAAAGGGCTTTCGTCTGTGGAAACCTGCTGAGGCCAAAAGACCCTGGAACCTTTAAATCCTAAGGAATGTCAAGTCAAATGACTGAAATCACCAACAGAAATCACTAACAGAATTTACCAAAAGAGATAATGATGGGAACTTCAGGTCAAGGATAGTGGAATTTTCTTTTTTTTTCTTTTTTTTTTTTGTAACAAGAAACAGGAAATTTCCGTTTCTTAAGTCCCTATATGATGCAACGCCATTTTAGTAATTACAAATCAATCGATCAATCATTCTTAAGTATTATATAAAAAAAGGGCCTTCTCTTCCCAGAAAAAAAAAAACAGCGACACAGTGTTCATAGAGTATTTTCCCGTAGCGGAATTCTGTGGCATTAATGAAGCATCGAACTATAGTACTCAGCTTTTAATCTAACTCTCAGAAACAATGGGTTAAAAATATGAAATAACTGTGTAGCATAACGCTCACTTGTGACACTTTATGACTGACACATGACAGAGAAACAGATGAGGAAATAAGGGACAAAATCATGCTTAAAAATACGGACTAAATTGTGTAGCATAACGAATCAAGGGTACCATGTCTTAAACGAAGTAAGAAAAATTACAGGATTACCATGTCTTAAACGGAGTAAAAAAAAATTACAGGATTACCATGTCTTAAAGTTAAACGGAGTAAAAAAAATTACAGGATTACCATGTCTTAAACGGATAAAAAAAATTACAGATTTACCATGTCTTAAACGGAGTAAAAGAATTGCAGGATTACCATGTCTTAAACGGAGGAAAAAAAAATACAGACTACCATGTCTTAAACGGAGTAAAACAAATTACAAGATTATCATGTCTTAAACGGAGGGAAAAAAATTACAGGATTACCATGTCTTAAATGGAGTAAAAAAAATTACAGATTTACCATGTCTTAAAAGGAGTAAAAAAAAAAAAATTACAGATTTACCATATCTTAAACGGAGTAAAAAAAATTACAGATTTACCATGTCTTAAACGGAGTAAATAAATTACAGATTTACCATGTCTTAAACGGAGTAAACAAATTACAGATTTACCATGTCTTAAACGGAGTAAAAAAATTACAGGATTACCATGTCTTAAACGGAGTAAAAAAAAAAATTACATGATTACAATGTCTTAAAATTACAGATTTACCATGTCTTAAACGGAGTTAAAAAATTACAGGATTACCATGTCTTAAATGGAGTAAAACAAAATTAAGGATTACCATGTCTTAAACGGAGTGAAAAAATTATAGGATTACCGTGTCTTGAACAGAGAAAATAAATTACAGATTTACCATGTCTTAAACGGAATAAAAAAAATTACAGGATTACCATGTCTTAAACGGAATAAAAAAAATTACAGGATTACCATGTCTTGAACAGAGAGAAAAAAAATTACAGTTACCATGTCTTTAACGGAGTAAAAAAAAATTACAGATTTACCACGTCTTAAACGGAGTAAAAAAATTACAGATTTACCACGTCTTAAACGGACAAAAAAAATTACAAAAGAATAATTCAAGCAAACAAAACACAAATAATATAAAATTGATTTACTTCACATGTATCACAGGGAAAACTAAAAGAAAAGGGAGATAAAAAAAAAATCGAAAAGAAAATATCTTTGTTCCTGAGAAGACCTCATACCATGTCTTCTCCAACATCCCCGGCGTCCTCCCCCTCTAAAAAAAATGTTATATGGAAATCCAGGAAAATGGAATGTTGTCTATATTGTTGCTTTTAAAGTTTCAAAACGTACTTTTCCGGATTATTATGCATAACACCAAATGAAAACATAATAATAATAATAATAATAATAATAATAATAATAATAATAATAATAATAATAATAATAATAATTATTATTATTATTATTATTAAAAAATACTCATAGTAGCATGAGTCTTGAAATAGAAAAATAAATCCAGTTATGTACGGGTACGTATTTGTTTCTCCAATAATAATAATAATAATAATAATAATAATAAATCTTTACATATAATTTCACAAATGCTGCTAAACAGAATGGCAATAATTCACAATACAATTCCCTACCAATACTTTCGCACGCTTATATTCCAATTCCACTGCTCGACCTAGGTTCGAAAACATAAATTAGAGAAAAAATTGTAATGCCCAATTTCCAAACGACATTTTTTTTTTTTAGACGAGCAACAACACAAGCTAATTTAAAAACTGTGCTACAATAGTTACGAAAAGTCCATTTTTGTTACAGGGAAAACGAGGTAAAATGAAAGAAAATTTTCAACACGGTTTGTACATTAGGCCTACAGAGGGAAAACTTTCGTTCAATGAGGAGCGGCAGAAATAGGGGCAGAGTGGGAAGGTGAGAGCAACAGGAAATAGAAACAAGAGAGAGAGAGAGAGAGAGAGAGAGAGAGAGAGAGAGAGAGAGAGAGAGAGAGAGAGAGAGAGAGAGAGATAATATAATATATATATATATATATATATATATATATATATATATATATATATATATATATATATATATATATATATATATATAGTCCCACTGTGCATTTCCAGATCCTTTATCCAGGTCTGTGCTTGATATATATATATATATATATATATATATATATATATATATATATATATATATATATATATATATATATATATATATAGAGAGAGAGAGAGAGAGAGAGAGAGAGAGAGAGAGAGAGAGAGAGAGAGAGAGAGAGAGAGAGAGAGAAACAAGCACAGACCTTGATAAAGAATCGGGAAATGCACACCGGGACAATATGTGTAAAGGGGCGAAACGAAGGAATAACACTTCGAGAAGGGCATGAACCTTAGACGTTTGAGATAAAGAAACCTGCTGGAAAACTGCCAGATTAAAGGATCATTATGTATCACAAAAAGCAATAGAGAACGGGAGTAGTGAAAATATAAATTATATAATTATTAACAGTGAACCTTTACGGGAAAAAAAAGCTTCAATGGACTTGTAATCTACTTGACTGGTATTTTAATAATGTCTACATTTCAAAGGATCTTTACATAGTACGCTAGCACACTACACCCAAAATACATGTGAACAATTCACAGCCACCGTTTAAATAGATATAAATTATACAAAACGTAATTTCAAGCTCTTGCTTTATATGTAACTTGTTAGAGATGTCAATGGGAGCTGCGGAACAATGTTCCTCGGGAGAAACTTAACAAATGAGGCACAGGAAGGCTTCCGGAAGCCTGAAGATTAAGTGGCATAAGTACAAATGGTTATATAAAAAAGCACCTTTTTCACCATTCATAGAATTTAATTACATAATGATGAGAATTTTTTGTAAAGAAAGCGTGCCCGGTCGGAAGGAAGATCTTTCCTGATTAAAAGACAGAAGATACGTCTCGTTCTTCATCACAAAAGACTGTACGTGCGTGGGAGTGCGCGCGCTTGCGCTTGTTACAAAGACCCTGAAAAGAAGTAGTACGACGAAAACCGAAAGAATACAGTCTGTAGAAGGAAAAAAAAAAAGTTTTTAGCTTTCTAGCTTTCTTGGGCCTCCAGTTTATTGAATTTTCCTTTCACCTGCATAGCACACCGGTCTACAGTAGTCTAGTTTCTTTGCCTGACAGTCGGACAGGGCAGGGGAAAGACCACAAAATGAAAAGAGGCATGATAAACGAAAATGAAAATAAAAAATCTCTCTCTCTCTCTCTCATTGAGTGGTCGGCTGTATGTATTGTTACGGATCGTGCAGCATATGGGGGACAGAGCAGTATTGGCTCCCGACGCGCTTGACGCTTGTACTACAGCATTCCAATATAAATGGTAATAACTTAACTTGCGTGTCAGACGTTTCCTACTGACGCCGGTTCCGAACGAATTCTGATACCTCGAGCAATTCACCTCTCGGCAAGTTTCATACGACTACTACAGCTTCATTTTTAGGAGACAAACAAGAAGAGAAAATTGTTTGTTGATTTACATACTTTCATGGGCAAAATATACACAAGTGCACGCACGTATTTTCTCACCTATACGTTTTTTTGCTAGAGGGCGGGGAAGAGGGGATCTAGGCATTACTCATTTTCTTAAGCTATTTATTTTCTGGAAAGAAGCTGCTACCACCTTAACCATAGACACAAACACACACATATATATATCATACATATTATATATATATATTATATATATATATATATATATATATATATATATATATATATATATATATATTATATGCACATACATATATATACATATACAATCAACATTAAGCTGTTACCCCTAACAAGAGGTGGCTCCATGAATTAAACAACACAAAGGTTACTGCCACACTCATATTTAATACACCTACAGAGAACGTTCGTCAGCAATGCATCCAAACCCTCTATACACACACACACACACACACACACACACACACACACACACACACACACACATACACACAAACTCTGTCATTCTCCTTCCTGCTGCAAACACAATTTTGCCGTTTCTGGATATTATAAAAAGCCCTCTCTTCCGAGCACCTCTTTCACTCTATCTATATAGCACCTTCTAGATCTTCCTTTACTCCACCCTCCTGCCACTTTCGTGTTATATACTCTTTTTCACTGTCATCCTCAATTCTTTTCATATAGGCTAACCTCATAATCTCAAAACCCTCTGCTACATCTTTTACCTAAGCTATCCTACTTAACACTTCTCTGTATATCTATTTTTCTCAGTCTTAGTTCTTACCCCACATATGCTAAGAAAATAATTCATCTCAGTAGCTGTAACAGTTCTTTCATTCACATTCAGCATTTAAACTTCAATTTCATAAACGAAAGTTGGCTTCGCATTACTTCATATACAGTATTCCCACACTGGATTCCGCAGACGCTCAAAGTCTCTCCCCAATCTCTAATACATACCATCTACCTTCTCTCACCTCATGTCTTGAACCCTGACAGCCTCCACAATGCTTCCCTACCTATTCTATCACAACCTGTTTCAAGTTCGTGTATGCAACATGCAGCTTTGCCTTTAACTTTCAGACTTCGCATATAACTGTCTTGTTACAAACTGATCCAAATATCGTCCTCCTTCCCTAAACCACTCCATCAATCCTATAGTTATCTATACCATACTTAATGCCAAAATAATAACTTTCAACTTTATAAAATGGAACTGCTATTACAACAGCATCTGACTTGTAATCCTATCAACTACAGATGTCAAATTAGACATTTGTACATCCTCTGCAGTGTTTCCTATGGTATTCTCAAACTTATGCTATCCTCTGAACATTAATAACTCTTTTGAGACTCGTTCTGTTAACCTAAGACTGCTTTTATTCCAGAGAGCGTCTCTATTTGCATCTTTTATGTTGTATTTACACTTTGGTCAATCTTTCCTCGTTGGATGAGTCGGTAGAGTTCTCGGATAGCACTCTGTTAGGCCCGAGTTCGAGTCTCCGGCCGGCCAACGAAGAATTAGAGGAATTTAATTCTGGTGATAGAAATTCATTTCTCGATATAATGTGGTTCGGATTCCACAATAAGCTGTAGGTCCCGTTGCTATGTAACCAATTGGTTCTTAGCCACATAAAATAAGTCTAATCCTTCGGGCCAGCCCTAGGAGAGCTGTTAATCAGCTCAGTGGTCTGGTTAAACTAAGGTATACTTTTTTTTTTTAATGATCTCAAGATAAGGGTTTCTCCTTCTGTCAGACGGCTTCGTAATGCTCTTAGGACAACCTCTTCCCACACTGTCTGTGTAAATCAGCAATTCTCTGGCTGCATGCTTCGCTGACTTTATTTCCCTTTTCTACCAAGTTGTGGAACCAAGCTCTTGCACATATTTTCCTTGACTTATTACCATTCTTCCTTTGACAGGCTGCTCTGTCGATTTCTTCTTGTCATACAGCACCTTCGACCATCCTCATTTTTTTTTATTGGCATGGGCTAAATGTTAGATTTCAGTGCCGCAAGCTTTCCATGAAAAGAGATAAATAATATCTAAGTATTTTATGCAACATGTACGTGTGAGTGAGAAGTCAGAACACTAAAATGATCTTTGAACATAGAATGGCATCTTTAGTTAGATCTACCACAATAAGTAATCCCAGAAAACACAATAATAAGCTCTTTCCACTCTTTTTTTTTTCTTTCTTCTGTATTCCATTTTCTCTCTATTCCTACCAACCATACGTCTCAACTTCCACGCTCGTCATGGCGACTGGCTCAGTTGTGTTCTACTCAGGTGGGGTACAATGAAAGAAGATGGAATAATCACTATTTGGAGAATCTTAGCTTACTCACGTGAAAACAGTTTTCCCATTTGTATTCAATCTCCTTACTTCTATGATCATGAAGTTCATTCCCACATTACCGGAGGGAAAGGATTAGACGAGTACTTAATTCTATACGTCGAGTAACAAAGTATTTACCAACAAATGACCTTGCCAAATAACCGGTGCTAAATCTGGAGACCTTGCAAAACAAGATACAATAAAGATGCGTGTACGCTTATGACACACAATCATTTGGGTTACCACAGCAAAGTACTCCTACCACCGGCAAAATCCTCAAGGCAATACGCACGGTCACGTGCATGAGAAACAGTACTATCAATCTGTTGATCATGTAACGCTGCCATTGGCACGAAACGCCGCATGAAAAGAACATTTCGTTCACGGCTGGTAACAGTGTTAGATGGTAAGTGGCGATTAGAGGGATGTATCAAGAGGCGGGACGGGGAGGGCCGGAGTTGGGAGGGAGAGTGAGGCAAGCGGGAGGGTCACAGCGGAAGGAGGGAGGGAAGGGAGGTGGGGAGGGGCAGGCGATCATGAGAAACAGGCTCTATGAGAAGATATATAGAGTTATGTCCCGCTACAGAACCCTAACGGGAATGGAAACCATAATCTTGTTAGTTTTTGATAAATCCATTTATTCCTGCTTCCACTTACTCCCGTTTGTGACGCCCTTTCTGAGAAGCTACTTTTGGTCTATGTTTTTTTTCATTCCTCTCTCTCTCTCTCTCTCTCTCTCTCTCTCTCTTCTATATATATATATATAAATATATATATATATATATATATATATATATATATATATATATATATATATATATATAAAGAGAGATTGTTGGTTTTCAATGGAGTGAGTATATTAAACGAGTGTTGAAGGTGAAGGATAGCTGACATGCTGGGTTAACTAGTGGTGTTCAACGAAGTTACTCATGAGGCTGTAAGGTTATCAATCAAGAAGCTGAAGAATGGAAAGACAAAAGGAGCTAATGGGATTACATGCTAGATGTTGAGTTGCATTGGTGAAAATATGATTCTGTGGCTGAGGGCCAGGATATGTAAGGCATGCATGGATAAGAGAGGAGTTTTAATTGTATTAGGATAAAAGGAAAAGAATTATCGAGGCACAATGTTACTTAGCATTCTGGAGGCATATGGTAGGATTTTAACTAATAAACTACGACATGACAGAAAGACTGAAAATGGAAGGGAATTTTGGATTAAGACAATGAAGAGGGCGAGCAGACCTAGTGTTTAATTATGAAAAGGTTGTGCAAGAAGTTTGAGAGTAAAAGGAAAAACTAAATGTTGCATCGTGGGACCTAGATATCCCTAAAGAAAGAAATAAAGATGTAATATGAAGGGAGATGATGATGTACGTTGTAGAAGTGTAAAAAAAAATAAAGGACAGTGAGCAAGTGATAGTTTTATGACGTTTGGTGCAAAGACTGGTCTACGGCAAGGCTGTATGTATAGGAAACCGTATCGAAAAATATTAGGAAATCGAAAAGTTGCTAAGTCACTGAGGTCACTATGATACACAAAAGTGGGCCCATAACCCTATAGTGAAGCACTGGACTTGCATTCACAACATCCATGGTTCGATCCTGGTCCTACACCACTAGTTAACCCAGCTGTGAATGGGGTACCAGCGTCAGATGTGGTCGAAAAAAGTGCATGGGTCTAGTAAACTCATCCTTAGAGACATACTGAGAATCGCATGCTCCCTTTTGACAGCAAAGTCAACTGATAGCTAGTTTCACATTTCTTACTCTTCTGGATTCAATGCTTGTAGCGATTACTGTAACCACAAAGTGTAAGGAAATGGAGAAGTTAAGTCTTTGTGGCTTTATATACATACATACATACATACATACATACATACATACATACATACATACATATGTGTGGGTGGATGTGTGTGTATTTAAAATATGAAACTATGCACTGATCTTAAGCATCCGTATTCCATCTCTGTCTCGTCCACTAGGACATATACATACACACAAACACAGGCCATATCCTCCCGGAAACCTCTCTATCAATCGTAACGTCCTTCCTACATATCTCTCTCTCTCTCTCTCTCTCTCTCTCTCTCCTAGCATTATCCTATACTTTCTTCCATTTTACATGCTGCTAAGCTAAACTGGCAAAGCTCTCATTAAGCTATCACTTCAATACTTTGTAAATCATTTAGAGATATGTTAAATTTGATTCGATGACGTGTCAATAAGTAGAACTGGCTTTACCTGGCTTGTTTGCCAGAGAGAGAGAGAGAGAGAGAGAGAGAGAGAGAGAGAGAGAGAGAGAGAGAGTACATACAACAGCCAGTGTCTTTACAATTAGTGAGTCTTTCGCACTAGGCCTATGCTGTCACGCAAACATGCAAGCCCTTCGAGGTCAACTAAGAGACATATTAACTACTGCCATCAGGGCTATTATCGTTTGGTTAGAGACAATTACGTGTCTTCTCTAGGTTACTTGACTGACGTCACAAACCAGTCTAATCACACTTGATCTAATAGGCTATTACGTGCGTCATAACTACTGAGAACGGTACATTAATGAACGTCGCCAATCACCAACGTCTACAAGTTCCGGGTTCTTTTAACCGACTATAATCAGAGCGATGGAGTACACTTCGTTCTCAGTAATGGAAGCGGAAGTATTACGTTTACCAATTATTTTTATGATGATGAGTATTTTCGAAAACGATAATGCACATGACTGTTTACAGGAAACGTTCAGAAAAAAATTATATATATATATATATATATATATATATAAATAATATATATATATATATAATATATATATATATATATATATATATATATATATATATATATATATATATATATATAAAATTTACTACACTGTTCCTGATGGACGTTCGTGCTGAATAAGGAGAATGATATCATATCTCAAAGATGACTCCAAATGTGTTGGACTAATATGTTTCAGCTTTTTAGGCTTTCTGTTAAACGACAGGGCCTTTTTTGTAATAATGTACGATCGACTCAGTCAGGGAAGTTTTGTTTTTGGCATGGACTGACCGAACATTTTGTGTGTGAAATTCCATTTACGTACGACTGATTTAGCTAAGTAGCGGACTGTCCCCCAATACATCACAGATGATGGTTAAGCAGCGGTATTCCTTTTTTAATGACGTGTCATCTCCTGATTTAGTTTATGAGTGGCACTCTACCTCTAATACGATATGGCTGCCTAATTTACTCGAACAGAGTTCTGTTCCCTACGTCGATTACGCATAACGGATGTATTTGGGTGGTCCGTATTGACGTTACTCTCTGGACCCTACGTTGCCTGCTCTGTTTCTTCAAAATGAGAATCGAGATTTCGATGTAAGTTAGCAATTTTTTTTCCTTATTGCTGCTCTAAAATATTCTGTTTTCCAGTAATGCCTTAATCTACAACGTTTTCCGGATGACTGACTCATTGAAGTGGTGTTACATTATGTGTCTAATAATACCCTAATTCTGGTTTTTTTTTACACCATTGTCACATAAACCAGACCTTAGTTCTTCGTTGGGTGAGTGGGGTCCGTTCTCAGCTAGCACTCTGCTGGCCGCGAGTTCGAATCTCCGAGCGGCCAATGAAGAATAAGAGGAATTTATTTCTGGTGATAGAAATTCATTTCTCGTTATAATGTGGTTCGGATTCCACAATAAGCTGTAGGTCCCGTTGCTAGGTAACCAATTGGTTCTTAGCCACGTAAAATAAGTCTAATCCTTCGGGCCAGCCCTAAGAGAGCTGTTAATCAGCTCAGTGGTCTGGTTAAACCAAGATATACTTTAAACCAGACCATTATGGTTCAGTTCAAGTTTCGGTATGTTGTAGTGTTAATGAGGAAGGAGCATTAACCCGACCCTACTCTCTAATCCGGGGTTGGGACTCATATGCGTGTGTATATGGCATAGCCATGAACAACATCTTTCTCTGATTCTTCTTGTACAAATCGTAAATTAAAATAGTATTTCCGCTGACTTGTGTTCCTCCGTAAGTTATTTTAGACTGACATTGTCTTTATTTAGATCCAATTTTAGTACTTCACGGAGCAAGTTTCGTCTCAGGTTTTACATGATGTTCAAATGTTCATACAACAGAATTTTTTAATTTACCATACAGGCTCCCTCCCATTTTGATAATGTACATTTTAACGGAGCAGTGAACACCCACGCCTAGTGTTTTTATTTTTTTCATTTTCTCTCCACCCTAGCTGCAACCTACAACAGTCGACTAACAAATACGTACATAATTCACCGGCTACGGCAACACAGGCATACTAGATTTTAGGGAATGCGCAGATTCGTCCCTCCTCGCCCGGTTCGAGAATCGAACACGGGTCCATCAGTTTGTGAGCTGAGAGAGAGAGAGAGAGAGAGAGAGAGAGAGAGAGAGAGAGAGAGAGAGAGAGAGGTTGGGGCGGGGGGGGGGCGGCACAGGAACAACTAATTAGACCAAAAGTGCCCTTCAAGGGGGACAAGTGACAGAAACAGAATTCAGAAATCAACCACGGAGTCCTACAGGAGAACTGTCATTTGGTGGTCAAGATCCACTTCCGAGTGCTGGGGCCTAAGAGCGACACGGGACATACCATGTGTAATGGGGGATGAAGTGGTTGAAGTATGGGATGGAGGGGTCTGGTTAGGCTGTGGGCGTGTGTATGCGAGTGGGAGGCGGTGGCGGTGGCGAGCGAGGTGGCGATGAGCGGGTTAGTTTGGTCACCGGGGATCGGATGGGATTCTGAATAGATAGGAGACTCACGAATTCGTGAAAACACACCAAAATCTTGAAAAAAAGCAGATGAAGAACGAATAAACACGGCTGGTTTTAACAGAGTTTCGGAACGTCACCAGGTCACGCTATACGACAAAAGCACTGAAAAGGCTTGCTGTGATCTATAAGACTGATTCCACTGACTTGAATGCGAGAGAAGGGATAGTAAGAGAGAGAAAAGAGCAGTTGGGGGGCGGAGAAGGAAGTGCTGACCTAAGAGAGGAAAAGGAGGAGGAAGAAGAGGATGTAGCTGATTTATCAATTCCTGGGTACATTGCGTCAGGGATCATAAAAATTAAATACTCGAGTCTTTGGGTGGCTCTCCCGTAGAGTTGCTTCTGGATTCTTTCAACCTCTGAGCTATTATTTTCATTACTGGCATTTCCCTATCCCGTCAGAAACGAGGGCAATATTAAGCAATTTTTGCATATGCGTCGTTCCTTTAATATACTGAGTAGCTTAGTTTGCTCTAAATTTTCTTGTCTGGATTTTATGATCGATAAACGTCCAGTTCATGATCTGTAGATTATGTGTTACACAGCGAAAAGAAGTATATGAATGGACATTGAGCTTTAACTAGTAGGATTATTATAAACTTTGCCATTATTCATATGGACATACATTTTCATACACCAAGCTAAAATTCCACGAGATTTTACACCAAGAATCACGCAAAAGACTGCACTAATTTTGCTTCATGCTACAGGATGCTGCTCTTGCAGAAGCTTCCCAATGTTCTGACACATAATATTTCTATAATTCTATTTTATCAATTTTGTGACAAACGTTTCTTAATGACGTATCTTATTTCTTTCATAAAACCATTTACAGAGAACTGCTAGTTAATTCTGTGCTAAGAGGGTAATTACTAATAAATTTTTCATTCCAGCGTTTGATTAGAAATGGTTTTCTATGTAACCGTAACTCTGGTGTAGAAAATTCCGAGTTACGAATATACTTATTTCGACAGCCAGAGAGAAGGCCAGAAATGTTTTATGAGAACACGAGAAACATCAACTGCCTTGTCTTGACACAGGCAAGATGATTGACACAAATTTAACAGGTGAAAATTATCCATCGTAAGCAGCTGTATTAAGTTGAATGGACAGAATTTTTCCAAGCCGCAACTAATCCATCTCACAAAAGAAAAGCATTAAAATATTCGTTCCACAAGTTTCTCCATGGATCCGGTAATTCTCTCTTCTGCATATAACTTCCTTATTCTATTTTCGATGTATTTTCCACAGTGAGCTGAGGTTGGATGGTGCTGAAGCAAGTTTGTTGAATGGAATGGAATATAATTTAGGCCAAAAGCTTAGCACTGGGACCTGTGAGTCATTCAACGCTGAAAGGGAAATTGAGAGTAAAAAGGTTCGAAAGGTGTAACAGGGGGAAAACCTCGCAGTTACACTATGAAACAATTGTTAGGAGAAGGTGGACAGCAAGATGGAAGAAAGAGAATATGAATGGAAGTACAGTAAAAGGAATTTAGAGGATTGCAGCTAGGGGCCGAAGGGACGCTGAAAAGAACCTTAAGTAATGCCTTACAGTGCACCACGCTTATAAAGGAAGGAAAAGCTACTGATTAACTCAATCGAAATTATATATATCATACATACACACACACACACACACACACATATATATATATATATATATATATATTATATATATATATATATATATATATATATATATATATATATATATTCACACACACACACACACACACACACATATATATATATATATATATATATATATATATATATATATATATATATATATATATATATTCACTTATTGGTATAGATTTCATCAGTGAGAATTTTAGAATATACTTTTGTTCCAGTAACCATACAAACCGAGGAAGGTTCCATACCGAAGTGACTAGTGTAAAACACATAGCTTGAGATTTGTGCATCAAGTTGAAAGTTGAATGGCAGAATTATTACGACACATTACGATAACAAGCGACGGTTTCTCTTTGGAAATCCATATTACAACTATTCATCCTCATTTCATTAACTTTTCAAGCGGGTGTAAGGTGATATGACTATGAACCTTTTAGAAGACTGATTTATTTTGATTTACTTTACAATTTTCCGAGCAAAGTTGCTCTTGGAACTTATTTTTTGTTTCATTTAGACTGAAATTATTTTTACTCTTCCATTTCTGTTATCCAAAGTTTTGTGATCGAACCTCAAATATTCCTACAGTAATCTACAAGAAAGAGAGAGGCGGGGGGGAGGGGGGACGGCGGTATGCGGGGCCGGTGAGGGGTGATGAACATCTTTGTATTTTCTATCGGAATAGCTTGGATCTTTTCATTCAAATCATTGTATCTGACCAGCGGCTGGATGATGCCGCTTCTCATAGGCCTTACCCTTCCAATTCTTTTCTGTATACTGCAATTTCAATGGAGAGCTTATATCTTCCACCTAACCTCTCTTTTTTTCTGTCCGTGTTATCTCGTAAGTTCGAATCTGAATCTGGACACAATGGTCCGCCCCCGAATGTAAGTGTAATGCGATATACTTTGATGAATTGTATGTTTCGATGAACTGTATATTTTGATGAATTGTATATTTAAGTGGGAAAAAGCACGTTAAAACGAAGAAGAAGTATATTTTGATTGTATATTTTGATGAATTAATATTTACTGAAAATCATTCCTTCGTTTCTCTAAACATCTGCGCAAATGCCTAGAAACTTCAGAGATACTCCATTTTCCATCTTTCGCTCACAATTTCAAGAGTGTGGGTGTTATGTGATGGCCGCATGTAATTTCATAAAGGGTCACTGTCAAGGTATGTCTTTCGTTTACTGATACATTAATTCCTAAGAACAAATTCATTTTCAGACAGCCATCAAGATGAATATCTATAAACGCTAATTATTATGGAAGCCTATAAAATAAGGACCCTGGTTAGGATACGTACCTACGCTCTAGGTGACAGGCCCTTGAACTTGTATTTTAACACAGGACCACACACAAAAAGACAAGATTTTTTGGCATTTAGAAATACGCCAACAAAGGTCATCAACCCCATTGATGAAAACGAACGAAGAAAATAACCCAAATACTTGACGTTATAAAGTAAGAACAGACAAGTAATGATGAAGTATAATGAGGAATTCAAAATAGTTGAAAGCGGACGTGAAGAATGTAGTGATGCGCTTTCAATGAATTCAGGTACAGAACTGCAGAGAATATCAGGAATTTTTAAGCACAGATAGAGGCAATATCCCCCGTAGGGAGGTAGTGCCGTCAGTGCACCTCGTGCGGTGCACTCTAGGCACTACTTACGGTTCTTTGCAGCGTACCTCCGGCCCCTAGCTGCAACCCCTTTCGTTTCTTTTACTGTACCTCCTCTCATATCGTCTTTCTTCCTTACTTTCCACCCTCTCCTAACAATTGACTCATAGTGCAACTAAGAGGCTTTCCTCCCGTTACACCTCTCATACCTTTTACTGTCTATTTCCGTTTCAGCCCTGAATGACCTCATAGGTCCCAGTGCTTGGCCTTTGGCGTAAATTCTACATTCAATTCAAGAAGCAATTATCATTACCGTATTGGCCCTGGGGGGGTGGGGTGGTTCAAGGGTCCCCAAGGGAAACCGAACCGTCAAAAATTCAAAGAAGGCCCTGAGCAGTCGGAGAGAAGAAGATTAGTCGAGACCGAATTCGTCAAGATATGGAATTGACGGTCTCGCTCGTAAACTCTATCTATCTATCTATCTATCTATCACTGAACTTTATGGGTTTCCAACAGAATCATCAATGCTGCTCCTTGAGTAAAACGTTTGAATTCCTGCCCATTTTCGTATTCAAGAGTGATTTCAGCAAAACTAACAATTTCGTGTATCCGATTTTCTATATATTTTTATTCATTGCGTGAAATTCCTGCTTTTATGGTCAAGAAACTGAATAAAATGTCTTTTTATTAAGAAGCTGATCTCTCCTTTTTCCAAAAAACCTCTTTCATTCTTACAATTCCTTTCATAATAATCAACAGATATAAAACCACACGTTTCCAAGATCATTCTATGTTGTTTGTTTTCTTCTTTGAAATGTATGACAATGCTCTCTCTCTCTCTCTCTCTCTCTCTCTCTCTCTCTCTCTCTCTCTCGGAGGCTCCAGCAGCAACAGCACCGTCGTCTCTGTATCGACGTCGTAGGCACTCAATAGACATCGTCGTAGTAATCATTCTCTCTCCCGACTTCCTATTAATGTTTGCAACGGTTGACCTGTCAAGGGGGACTTCCGGATATTCTCCTTCGTGTGGAAGAAGAAGAAGAAGAAGAAGGAGAAGAAGGCAAGGGGGGAGGGGCGGTGGGGGAATGTAGTACACGATGGAAAGAGGAGGGAGAGGAGAGGGAGGGGCCGAGAATGGGGGAAGGGGATGATGTATTAGGGGGGACTATCTTTTGCATGTTTACATAACGTTTCAAAGTGGTTTTATTTACGTTTTCATTATAATGTTAAATATTTTATTTCTTTTAAAGAATATCCTCCAAAACCGGATTATTTATGAAAAAGGACATGAAGAACACTCATCACTTAATCCATAGACGGAACTTTATTATAAAGCGCTGTGCCCCAGGGCAAAGTTCTTCCAAGAAAACATCGTAAATGAATATTCAACGCCTGAGAGGAAACATAAAGCTGAAACACCAGCGACTTTATCAAGGATGAAAATTTAATATTGACGTTTTTCTTTCTGTTTTTTTTTTTTTTTTTTTTTTTTTTTTTTTTTTTTTTTCCATTTGTCGCGAGAGCGAGCGACCCTGTGTATTTGCGCGTGTTTGGAATATTATCAAAGAGCACCTTTCCACCACTAAACTAACTCTTTCCCCTCCCCCGCCCCCCAACTCCTCACCTTCAGAACCGGCTACCGGGTCTCCTCCTCCTCCCCCCCTCCCCCTCCTAACCTTCCAACGACATTCCCTCTCTTTTTGTCATCTCGCATCATGATCCCTGTGTACTCAGGCGAAGTTCATCCGCGCTCTCCCATCTCCGCCCCTGGGGGTGGGGGAGGTTGTGGGAAGGGAGGAGGGGGGAAGGAGGCCTCCCTCACTCCCCTCTATTGTTTTCTCTCCTCTCTCTTTCTCCCTCGCTCGCTCCCTTTCTTTCTGCTTTCTGTTTTTAATCCCCCCGATTCCATTATTCTTACTTGTCTTTGCTCTAAATTATTTACAGTAAAGATATTTGTCAGGGATATTCTTGATCTTTCGTTAGTTCCTTATACTTTTTTTACTATCAGTTTTTTCCTGTTAAATCCCAACCACATCAACTTTTTTTTCATCCTCTCACCCAACAGTATCATCCATCTGGCTTTCATTATGAAATGGATCATTTTGGGAATCTCATTTCCTCGCACAAATGATTCTTGAGGGAATCTGAGCGCATCAGGCCGAAAGGATTTGAATGATTATGTGTTAAGGCGATTTTCAAAAAATGAAAGAAATCCCTCGACATCTCACGTTTGCACGCGCGCACGTACACAAAGTCATGCAAGGGATATTAGAGCGACTACATTTTCGCAACACACTGAAATAAAATCCACTGTGGGGAGGGATCTTCGGTTTCAAGCCTCGAATTGAATTGAACTGAATATAGGATTTAGGCCAAATGACAAACACTGGGACCTTTGAGGTTATTCAGCGCTGAAACGCAAATTGACAGTAAAAGGTTTGGAAGGTGTAACGGGAGGATAACCTCGCAGCGGCACTATGAATCAACTGTTAGGAGAGGGTGGAAAGAAAGATAGAAGAAAGACAATATGAAAGGAGGTACAGTAAAAGGAACGAAAGGGGTTGCAGCCAGAGGCAGAGGGCACGCTGCAAAGAACCTTAAGTAATGCCCACAGTGCACCGCATGGGGTGCACTGACGGCACTAACCCCCTACGGGGGTTTCAAGCTTTGAATTATATTTCAAGCGTAAATGTTTCCAAATATCCTTATCACGTTACCCAGTGAAGGTTGAACTACGTCATATTTTTGGTATCTTTTATAGTTATCACTTTGTCACCCAAACCATTACCAGCATTGTTGCCAGGTATTTGATGAATAAACTTGTGGTTCAGCTACAGAATAAAAAAAAAAAAAAAAAAAGCCGAAGAAAAGGCAACCAGAACAAATGCACATAGTCCATCATATATTAAATTCCACCCTTTTTAAGTTTCCTCAGCGCCTAAGTTGTCCGAGTCGTATTTCTTTCCTTGGCGTCTATGCTGACCTAGTCGCGTTTGTTTCCGCAGCGTCTATGTTGGCCTAATTTGTTTGTTTCCATAGCGCCTACGTTGTCCAAGTAGTATTTGTTTCCTTAGCGTCTATGTTGTCAAAGTCATATTTGTTTTTTTAGCGTCTATGTTGGCCTGGTCGTGTTTGTTTCCACAGCGTCTATGTTGTCCTATTCGCATTTGTTTCCTTAGCGTCTATGTTGTCCGAGTCGTGTCAGTTACACTTTGTTCGCCGACATATTTTTGTCTCATTAATCCGTATTTTCCTTTGTAATGATCATTCGTGAATCTTGAGTTTAGTTGAATATTTACCGATCTAATACAGCGTTTTTTCTTGTCTAAGAAGGAGCAGAAAAACACAAGTAAAAATTGCGCCGAAGTTTCTTCGGCGCAATCGAGTTTTCTGTATAGCGTATAATGATACTCTCAGCTACGACAGGGCAGCCGCTCAGTTGCTCCCCGGATGCGGTCAAGTCAAGGTTCGTCGGCGACGGCTCCGGAAAACGCTGCCAGACGCACTATCTATGACTATACTTAACCTCAAATAAAATAAAAACTGTTGAGGCTAGAGGGCTGCAATTTGGTATGTTTGAAGATAGGAGGGTTGATAATCAACATATCAATTTGCAACCCTCTAGCCTCAGTAGCTTTCAAGATCTGAGGGCGGACGGACAGAAAAAGCCATCTCAATAGTTTTCTTTTACAGAAAACTAAAAAACGAAATTGTTTTCACTGATGACACTGAATTAAAGATTAATGATTACTGACTTTCAAAAAATCTGTCCAAAAATTTCGGCTTAGGAAAATTTAGCAACAGAACTGGCAGAAGTTAATGTTAACAGCAGGAAAGAAATATTTGTTGCTTCGACATCTTGACTTTGCTTTTGTTGGAAACCTGCATGAGAACCAAAATGCCAGTACTGCATACAAAAAGCAAAACAATCTTTCCTAAACCTAATTTATATTTACATTAAAAGTATTCAGAGCAAACTCCTCAGGCTTTATATATATATATATATATATATATATATATATATATATATATATATATATATATATATATATATATATATATATATATATATATATAAACAAACCTGACGAGTTTGCTTTTGAATGCTGTCACTACAATTGTAGATTAATGAAAGATTGTTCTTCCTGTAGACCTAAAAAAATAAATTTTGGAGTTGATTTTCTGTCCGCATTCAGCTACTTGCATTCTGGTTTTCAAGCAGTGTGTATATATATATATATATATATATATATATATATATATATATATATACATACATACATATATATATATATATATATATATATACATACACACACACATATAATATATAAACACATATGAGACATTTAGCAAGAAAATTATTTTTACTTATTTGCTTACACGTTCATGATTTTACGCTGTGGGCGCTGGACCACTGTATGAATGTGTATTGTTTGTATAAAGTCAACAAGCAGGTTTTGTGTACTTAAATTGGATGTGTTTAATCTCAAAAATAAGGGAGGAGAAATCTTAACTCAGTAGGGTTTCAATATAGAAAAAACTTGCTATAACTGTACGTGTGCCATGAAAAATTACTGCAGAAAGTCGAGCGGTTGTTAAACTACAATAAAAATCATAACGAATGACTGTGAGGAGTTCATGTCCACTGAAATATAATCCTGCTGTAAAGGATGGCCATTCATGAATGACGTACGCACGTCTGAGTTCATTCATGAGATGCTCTCTCGGGTCTTCCACTTTTTCTCTGCCTTAAGTCGTCACAGCGTCCTCTTGCTGCCGCCTCAAAAAGCTCACAGGCAAACCACACTTCAGGAACCGAAGAGCTTCATTAGGGTCTTTCAGTCGTGTTACGCCACGAATGGAACAACAGCGAGCCGAGGGAAAAAAAGGTACGTTGAAATGTTATCATCTTCAGTGACATGATGCTTCTTGACCTGGCCTCCTGCACCAGGCACCCTACACCCCCCACCAGGAGGGCCTGGTGTTGCTGCTGCTGCTGCTGCTCCTCTTCCTTCTGCTCATGGCGTAAGAATTATCCCACCGAGATCTTATTTCATAGATGACGTCACTGTTCGTTTAAGCTTCTAACAGTTGGGTATAACTCGCGGCTCGTTTAGTGGTAGAACTCTGATCCCTCCCCAGGCGCAGCTGCACCACAACGCTAACCTATAGACGACATGATTCTTTCTGACGCTTATAGCTTAGCTTCCATCAAAGGTGATGGCGAAGGCAATGACTCGGAATGTTCATAGGGTTGGATTCTACTCCCTCTTTCTATCTCTTTTTTTCTCCTCGGCCATAAAGCTTATGAGGGCAATTGCGGACGTTTAGGGCCTCAACGAGATGGAACTCTCGGGCCAATTTTCTCTCTGTTTTCTCAAACACTTGGCTTCGCCCAGAAGCGCAGCGAAAAGAACGACGAGGCAAAAAAGGGAGGTAAAAAAGAAACTCATCTCGTCGCTCGACCCAACGGGAAAGGAAGAAAGAGAGACACGATCACCAATTGGCAACATCCTGCTGTTGCAAATAATGCACTTGCAGCTGACAATCAGTTAATCATGTTGACCTTCTTAAACTCTGTTCAATCGAAATTAAGAGGGAATAAAAAGCTTATTTCTCTTCTCCAAAGGTCAGCACCTTCACGGCCATCGCCATCGACAGTGCGCCACTGGAAGGAGCGAACGTCACCGCCTCAAAAGGGATCCAATCCAGGGAATTCAGGGCGGGTTTTAGGGGTTCTCGTTCGGACTTTTAAATCAACGCTGATTGCTGGTAGTCAGGCCATGACACGCAGCTCCAAAATCGGATTAGCCCCCCCTCATTGTGCTTAATGGAGATAGCACTTGCAAAACGTATGACTAACGGCTTTTAGTATCACAGCGAAATCCCAGGCCAATGTATTTTTCCCGAATGTCTCTTAACTCAAGTGGCCCAATGAGCACTAGAAATTACTGAAGGAATAAAATAGATTTTCCGCCTGCACGAACCTGTGGAATCCATTTCCCTCATTCCTATTTTATCAAATACAATTAGTTTAACTGATAACAGATATAAAGGAAGATAGTCTTCCCATCTCATTTTTTCAAAAACCGGTCTGTAAACCCAGTTTTTTTTTAAATGATATGGAAAGACAATCTCACTCATCTGCGTCTCTTATTGTACATCAGCCAGACTGATGTATACTAAATGAAAGAAATGGAGCCCATGCTCCTATGAAGAAGAGCTGGATAGTACATTTCATTTCTTAAGCTTTCATGGATAACATGGGATCGTAGGCCAATTCATGTACTGGAGACTACCTTTAAAAAAAATCAGTAAATAGGGCCCCCGCCATTGGAGTAAAAAAAAACAAAAATAAAGGATAATGGGCAAAGTACCTAAGAAGAGCCTAAGCCATCGTCTGTCTATGCATCATCATCATCAGCACCACCACCATCATCATCATCGTCGTCATCATCAGGAGTTTGAGAAACAGCTGTAATGGCTTCTGACGTACGAAACGCCTCTCCGATTGCCAATCAGCCGAGTGTTTGTTTGCATTCGCGAGGAGATGCTTGCGCTACGCCGCACCCACTTCCGTTTACATCAGTGTCCTAGCAAGTAAATGGTATTATTTTTTTTTTCGTACTGTGATTAAATATTATCTCTCTGTCTATTTATGCATATATCTACCTAGTGCCGTTTTCGACAAATTTTACAAAAGTATTAGTGATTAAAGACTAATGTAATTGCTAAATAGGCTAGAGGGAAAAATATTCTATATTTAAAAAAAAAATTATTCTGAGATAAAGCCACCAGAAAAATAAGTACGGAAAATTATCCGAAACAGATCACATTAACAGGAGAGAGAGAGAGAGAGAGAGAGAGAGAGAGAGAGAGAGAGAGAGAGAGAGAGAGAGAGAGAGAGAGAGAGAGACTGTTCTCTGAGTCTGAAAAATTGGGGCTATATATACAGTATATACTGTATATATATATATATATATATATATATATATATATATATATATATATATATATATATATTTTATATTTTTATATATATATATATATATATATATATATATATATATATTTTATATATATATATATATATATATATATATATATATTAACACCATCATGAGTGATAAATAATAGCCTAGATATATGAATATCACCTATCTTAATCGTTCAAAACTTATTTCGGTAACTGAAAACTGCATAAATCAATTTCAAAAATACTCGAATAAGCTTACTGTGACAGATTTAAAAGCAGTGTCCTTATATTAGAATTATTGTTGATATACAAAAACTACCCATTAGGTGAAATTTGTTTCTATTTTCTTCTTGTTACATACAAATTTTTACAGATGAACGATATACAAAATATTGCAAATAGCTAACGATAGCTTCTTTTCTCATCTTTGTTGAGTTCCTGTCATCTGTAAAAATGTGTAGATAACGAGAAGATTTTAGAAATACAAAGACCTGCACTCCATCGTTCTTAATTGTAATCTCTTCAATGAACCCGGAACTTGTAGACGTTTGTGATTGGCGACGTTCATTAAAATGCCGTTGTCACTCGTTATGACGCACACAATGGCCTATTAAATCAATCTGAACAAACGTAGCAAAGCACCTACTAGTTACTCTACAACATGATGAAAGTTCTTCGTTGGAGGGGTGGATAGAGCTGACGCCTAGCAGGCTGTTGCCCCAGCGTTCGACTCTCCTACCGGCTAATGAAGAAATAGAGGAATTTATTTCTGGTAAGAGAAATTCATTTCTCGTCATAATGTGGTTCGGATCCCACAATAAGCTGTAGGTCCCGTTGCTAGGTAACCAGTTGGTTCTTAGCCACGTAAAATAAATCTAATCCTTCGGGCCAGCCCTAGGAGAGCTGTTAATCAGCTCAGTGGTCTGGTTAAACTAAAATATACTTAACTTTACAACATGATGAAACGGGGAAAATTATTTCGGTTTTCCAAAAACCTGGACCAGCACACAGATTTGAATTTCTTTCGCGAAAGATCCTAAGTACAATAAGTAAACACTGACTGTTCTTTCTTACAGAAACATCCACGTACGTTTACTTATGTGTGTAATTGCACATACTTACTACACGATGAGTCAGCGTCTCGCCAGTATCAATAAGCAACCCTCATGTGCACACTCTCATTTACGAAGGGAAATAAAGTAAATAAAACAATATGTGTTAGCCTGAGCTGTGCATTTACAATAGCCAGTTGAGTAAGAACTTTTTATTAAATATAAAGGAGGATTCAAAACTCCTTACAGGCTCAGTGTTACGTCTGTTAAGCCCTCACACTGATTCAGGCATTTAGGGAGCCGGACCCCATACACTGTTAGCTCTCATCAGTGTAAGTTAACCCTTACGAGATTGCGTCATCTTGAAGGTCAGACACTTTCATCTAATATCCCGTAAAGTCTAACAGGTTACAAAAAAAAAAAAAAAAAAAAAAAAAAAACAGACACTCTCATTTAATTTCCCGAGCAGTTTAACTGGTTACAAAAAAAAAAAAAGTCAAATCGCTTTTCTCGTACAATATGCCTAATACCGTCAGTCAAATTAAAAACGTAGTATTGAAAAGTGCAAGAAAGAACCCTTGTGTCAAAACTAAGACATGGAAAAACTAAATCTTGAAAACAAACTCTGCTATTAAATAACGCTAAGAATGGGGAAAACGTAAAGGCAAGATGCCTAGACACGATTTCGCTAGAAATAAAGCTACAAAATTCGCGTTAAGTCTGATAACACTCTAATTACCTGGAACATATCAGCTGGACTATCTAACTCCTAATGCTTGTCTACAGTATGTCCCTTTGACTTTTTCTTATTTTATTTTCCCAAGTTATAAAATATGAGTTCATGAAAACATCGTCGACACTGAGGAACAATAATTATGTAAGAAAGCTGAAGTTCTGAATTTACCCTTATTTTCCTTCATGACAAATGGGACTTTAAATAGAAAAAAAAACACATTCAAAACGAGTCCTATAAAAGTACAAATCAATGAGATTATCACATTGGCATAAATGTAATGAAAGAAGAGTTTCGGTCGAGACATCGAGTGTACTGTAGTACAGTGCGTTCAAAAAATATTCCTGTGATATTCGTACACAAAAGTGAATGAAATTCCTCCTAGTGTGGAAAACGTTTTACAGGGTGGTAAATGAGTGGGCAGGTGTGTGTGTGTGTGTGTGTGTGTGTGTGTGAGATGAGAGAGAGAGAGAGAGAGAGAGAGAGAGAGAGAGAGAGAGAGAGAGAGAGAGAGTATAAATTTACGTTCATAGAATGACTCACGTATGACACGGTAATCTGATGCTATGATGCCCGACTGGTTTCTTTGTGGAAACAATATGCTCTCAAGTGGATGATGATACGGAGATACAATCAGACCACAGATGATAGTGCTTAACATCTTTATAATGAAATATGAAACTAAACCAGCCATCTTTAACAATATCTGAACATACAGGAATCTCTCTCTCTCTCTCTCTCTCTCTCTCTCTCTCTCTAATAAACATGCATATAAAGCTCACTGCATTTTTTTTAAGGAATAACATTCAAAGAGCACCATTTTAATATGAAAATTACGAAAGTCAGAATAAAAATATACAAAACAAGCTTTTAAAGTGAATCCTGAACTTTAATTTTGTATGAAACTCAGCCAGATGTAAGCCTAATATTTTCTGGTTTAAAAACATGTAATTTATTGCCCAATCAAACAAAAGGAAAATAAATAAACGATCTTAATTGATACTGCAAAGTTTTGGGCCTTTAGGGGCATAAAAGTAACGGTTAAGAATCCTGCCTCAGTCCATGGAGGTGGCAAGTATCCATAGAATTTAAACTCGCCGTGTAAATTGTCACTCCACTCTTACGACGCCAGCGGAAATTGACCTCAGGACACAGAGGCGGCGCCGTTATTACAAAAGTTAAAAGGCTTCAGGTCACAGAGCCAGAAGTGTCCTGAGAGGACTGAAGTTCTCAGGGTTCTGCGCTGAATGGAATGGCATGCAAGCCCTTAATGAGGAAGCACGGCAAGAGCGGCGCTCTGCTAAAACTTCTGCATACTAAGCTAGGGGCGCAGAGGGCTAACGAAACCATGTTCTTTGGAAGCTTGAATTTCAAGTCAATGGCCCCTGCACGCTTGTTCCATAAGAATAGATTTCATCATCTGAATATACACTAATAATAATAATAATAATAATAATAATAATAATAATAATAATAATAATAATAATAATAATAATAATAATAATAATAATATTAAGGATGGTTATTATGCGAATTTATTTTTCGCAGTGTCTTTTCTATCTTCCTTATGATTCGCTTTTCAGGCTCAGCGGATGTTAGTCAGCAACTGGCCGATATTCATGTTGGAAAAGGATAGTGTGAATTGGGAAGTCTTTTATTAAACAAAAGACTTCCCATATTCCGCACACTATCCTTCTCCAACATGAATATCGGCCAGTTATAAAAGACTTCCCATATTCCGCACACTATCCTTTTCCAACATGAATATCGGCCAGTTGCTGACTAACATCGCTGAGCCTGAAAAGCGAATCATAAGGAAGATAGAAAAGACACTATATAAGATAAATTCGCATAATACAGCCATCCTTTTTAATAAGACCTGTTTAAAAGAGGTCTACTCCCTTCAAATAATAATAATAATAATAATAATAATAATAATAATAATAATAATAATAAGGTACCACTGCTCTAAATCAACATGGAACAAATCACACATAGATTTCCTGAAGGTGGAGATGAAAGTGACTTCCGAAATCGGGCGGGTTATGATGCTGATCCACTTTTAATATTTTGTTTAAAAATACCGTGGTTCTTGTATCCTTCACCAAGAAGGCTACGGTTTTGGTTCGGGTTATTTGTTCATTAGCAGGACTATGTATACGGAACTCGGTGAAAGCATTACTTACGTAACCCCATTGTTAACTTTCGGCAGATTTCGATGAGAACGTGGCGATATTACGCCAAAGAATCCACGCCAAATCTGATTAACCATGAACCAACCACAATGATATACGCCAAAATTACGCGTAACTACTTTAGTAGAACCCTGGCACACATAAATCTATGTAAACTCCTTCACTTCTACGAAAATACAAACCACAAGTGTACATATATACACTCAGCAAAATGAGATACCATGTCAGTCGCATGTAGATATCGTCTAGACAAGCACATAAAAACGCTACAAAGCACGCGTAACACGCAAACATATAATATAATATAAACGTGCGAGCAATTAGATCTGCTCGGACGGTCACACCTGTGTAGACATGCACTTGCACACGCGCACATGTCTGCATGCAAGTCTCTCATTAAGGAGAATGTGCATGTTTCAAATATTCACACGTGCGCTAACGAGAATTTTCGTACAGATCATTCTATAACAGACACGACAATCAATACGTGTGGAAAAAACAATAAATCACAAAGGCACAATCACGCCCCATGATCAATTAACTTACAATTTCTTGTACGAAGGCGATGAATAAGAATTCTATGATGACGAGAACATTGGAAAAGCGTGAACGTGATATCAGTTGAAGAGACAACATACGGGAAGAGTTACCATCACTTGGATTCAGGGGAGGAGGAAGGAGGGAGGAGATGGGGGGAGGGGGGAGGAGGAGCTTAAAGGCAGCTAATAACCGTGGAGGTGGGGGAAGGGGGAAGGGAGGAGAGGAACGGGGAAGAAGGATTTGGTGGTCCCGCTTAAATGACGTAATTGTATCTCATCTAAATGGATTATCTCTTTGCTTCTTGGTGCATGCGCACTGGAAGTACTGCAATTATTTGTACAATTCCTGCTCTTCGTTCCCATTCCCAGGAGACACCTGTGATCAATCCAGATTTTTTAAAATTTAACATCATAGTTGCTATGCTAACGTTTCTTCGATGAATGACAATAATGTTGATATTTGCAAGCAGATATACGATACGTTTCTTATTGTAATATATTTCTTACTCGTTACTGTAATAAATAAGAAATATTTTTTTAATGTAATACATTTCTTATTCGTTATTGTAACGAATAAGAAATACATTTCTTATTGTAATGTTTCTTATTCGTTACTGTAACGAATGAGAAATAAATCTTTTATTGTAATACATTTCGTATTCGTTATTGTAACGAATAAGAAATACATTTCTTATTGTAATAAGTTTCTTATTCGTTACTGTAACGAATGAGAAATAAAATTCTTATGTAATACATTCCTTCTTCGTTATTGTAACGAATAAGAAATACATTTCTTATTGTAATAAGTTTCTTATTCGTTACTGTAATGAATGAGAAATAAATTTCTTATTGTAATACATTCCTTCTTCGTTAGTGTAACGAATAAAAAATAAATTTCTTATTGTAATACATTTCTTATTGCAATACATTTCTTATTTGTTACTGTACCGAATAAGAAATAAATTTCTTACTGTAATACATTTCTTATTCGTTACTGTAACGAATAAGAAATAAATTTCTTATTGCAATGCATTTCTCATTTGTTACTGTAACGAATAACAAATAAATTTCTTATTGTAATACATTTCTTAATCGTTAGTATAACGAATGAGAAATAAATTTTTATTATAATACATTTCTTATTGTAATACACTTCTTATTCGCTATTGTAACGAAAAAGAAATAAATTTCTTAATGTAATACATTTTTTAGTGTAATACACTTCTTATTCGTTACTGTAACGATTGAGAAATAAATTTTTTATTGTAATGCACTTCTTACTGTAACACATTTCTTAATGTAATACATTCATTATTCGTCGTTGTAATGCCATCAGTACTAGTCCTGCTCCTCATACAAAGCTGTTCCAGGCCGTGTTATTTAACACCACGAAAGGAGAACAAGGCACAAACAAAACGCCTTATCTATCGTGGACACATTAAAAGAAATGAAAACTACGAGAGGCTTTTAGCAGCCGTAAGTTTCATCAGCTGTTACAGTTGGCATGTCAACCCAGATGACACTTTATGGGCCCTGGATGACAGGGAGGCATGGGATGCATGACAGCACCGAGGACGACCAATGTGAATTACATCTTAGTCATGATGAGTGAGAATGACGACCGTGGTCGTCGTTGTCGTCGTCATCTGTCGGCTAATTTGTTTTTTTCCTTGAAGAAGTAATTGAATAATCAATATAATTTGAGAACAAGGCAAATATATATATATATATATACATACAGTATGTGTGTGTGTGTGTGTGTGTGTAGAATCTACTGGTCACTTTTTACCAGATAAATATGTGGCATTGTGGTTATTATAATTACATATATATATATATATATATATATATATATATATATATATATATATATATATATATATATATATATATATATATATATATAATATATATATATATATATATATATATATATATATATACATACACATATATATATATATATATATATATATATATATATATATATATATATATATATATATATATATATATATATATATATATATAATATATATATGTATAATGTATAGAAGAACCTCGTAATGTGTTCAGGAAACCATACAAAATCTGACTATTCTAAAACATATTTACAAACTTGACCAAAAAACCACCGAGATGTTAAATTAAGAATTTTACACTTATTAATTCCTACAAGCTTAACGTTTCGGTAGCCAATGCTAAAGACTTCTAATATGTAAAGCTTGCATTCTTTAACCGAGATAGTAGTGTGGCAGCAAAGATTCGGCTAACACATTTTCAAAGTCCTGAAGTTTGGGAAATAGAATCCTGAATACAGAGAATATTCTATAAAATGTAATTCAATACCATGACCGGAAAATATAACTTAACTTATTGTTACTCTTACAGCGTATTATAATGTAGCATTTACAGTACCTTACTCGATATACGTGTTGTTATTCGCGTAACAACTCAGTTCCTATAAAATAAGGGCAATACAATATATGCGAAGGACGAATTTTATGCTTCACGGATATTTCTGCTATACGAAAGGGAATTTCATGGTTGGTGCAATTGTCAATTACAATGAACTTACGAGGGAAAAGGTCATAAAATTCCCAAAATCAACATTAAGAAAGAAATTCATACACACACACACTTATATATACATGTGTGTTACATTTTATATATATATATATATATATATATATATATATATATATATATATATATATATATATATATATATATATATATATAATTACATAAAGTACACTGGCAGTGAGAAAGTTGAATCACTTATCATTGTAACAGAAATAAAATCGTGACGGCATATGTCTCGAATAAAAGTCCACACAACGTAGCTCAACCAAAAACACTTCAAGTCCCCAGCGAAAAGAAAGTACATAAACATCAAGTCCACGCACTGCCCGGTCCAAGAATCAGTGCCTGCTCGAGAAACCCTGTTCGCAAACATGACACCTCCATCGCTCCCTGGAGAAATAACTTCGGCGGTAAAAAGGAGAAAAACGCCCATGTTTAGTGGCACAGGAACTAATTGTGATGGAAGGAATCTTAAACATCTGCTTCGATCACGCTACACTTTATAATATGACCATTGTGAGAGGGATACGAGTCTCATGATCCCTACTCGGGACGGGGCAGCTGATGCTCTTTTGTCACTGCTGGTAGCAGCTCTTGGGTTCTGACCCGATGCGCTACGCTTTTCTACTATGTATGTTTCCCCTATTTCTCTTCTTGCATATTTATACGGGCGATGGATGTCAGATCTTCTTCTTCTTTTTAATTCTATTCGGCGTACTGGGCCTAGACAAGGAATTCCTGGCAAACATTTTTTAGGATAATACCATCAAGCTACCTGGACAAATATTGACTACCAGCGCTCTTTGAGAAACTTCCACACAAAGCCAGGACTGGGTCAGAATAAAAATCTCTCATTAACTCGAGCCTTTGCAAGTAATCCGAAACTGAAACGGTTTGTTGCCTGTACAGAGGGAATGGGCCGGGACATTCACACCCTGCTGTAAAATACACGAGGAATTTAGTTTTTGTCAATCGACGTATGATTTAATTAAGGATCGTTTTACGTTAGATGTTCACATAGCGGGACCTCTTTCTCGTTTCCCATAACAAGAGGTTTGAAGCAACAAGCTATCAATCCATTAAAAAGTCATACAAGATAGATATATTCAACTCTCTCTCTCTCTCTCTCTCTCTTGTATTCAATTATACCAAGTTACGTAACATTTTTACGACGTATATAGAACCATTAGCAGCCGTCACACTGCTACTATTGCGTTTCGGCTGCAGTTGTCATTAACGCCAATAATAATAATAATAATAATAATAATAATAATAATAATAATAATAATAGCTGCAATGAATAATTTACAAATCGTATTATACGAAACTGAGATAGACACGAAAATAGGCCGCAAAAAAACTTAAAACAGAAGAGGATTAAGAATGACGACGATCCAATTTTGAACTGAATATGAACATAGAATTTAGGCCAAATGCCAAGCACTGGGACCTATGAGGTCATCCAGCGCTGAAACGGAAATTGTTAGGAGAAGGTGGAGGAAAGTAAGATGGAAGAAAGAGAATATGAAAGGAGGCACAGTAAAAGTAACGAAAGGGGTTGCAGCTAGGGGCCGAAGACAGGCTCCAAAGACCCTTAAGTAATGCCTACAGTGCGCCACATGAGGTGCACTGTCGGTACTAGCCCCCTACGGGGACGATCCAATTTGATCGGAGTATCTTTCAAGTGAGCTATCAGAGAAAAACTCTTAACAAAGAAAATTACATCTATCAAAGCATCCCGTGAGAGTCTAAGGAAGAGAATGTGGTGTAAAATGCAATTACAAGAATCAGGAGAAAGCTTTCGGCATGGATTATACGGCGGCTGCAATGCATCATTACCCAATACAAGATACGTTGGAAACCTAAGTAAAAATATAGCAATGTTGAATATTCATATTCATGCTCAGCAACAAAATATCAGTGAACTGCAATGACACAATGGTACGATGAAGAAATGAATTTGTTAGTTGCAATGACTTCGAGGCAAAACAGTTTGAAAAACGGATTTTTGGGGGTTCAGAGTGATAGAGTTCCTTAATAAAATGGAGAGGTAACCAGTGGAGACAGCGTAAGGGATCGTCGCCCATTAAAGATTATTGGTGTCAATGGCAACTCTGCATGTTCATAGCCATAAAGTACAATACAGTCAAAATAGAATAAATACATTTCATACGAATTATACAGTAATATGAAAAATGTACACTCATACAAATATGTAAAGGAAAATGAGAGAGAAACGAAAGAGTATTTATAGCTAACAAATACTACATTGGTTGGTAACAATGAAGTGAAGCTCTACCGTGACCTGCGGTAGTTTAAATAATTTTATTAGATCGGAAAATATAAGGAAAAAATGTGGCTGAAGTGCACTGAAAGATTTTTTTTTATTGTACAGATAGGAAGAACCTATAAAGGGGAAGAGATATGACAGATCAATATGTTATATAAAAAACGCTTTCTGAATGAAATGTAGGCGGAAGTGATATTGAGTGCCCATAACATCATTCTTTAGAAGGGTTTGGAGTGAAGAATGAAGGTGAACCAGAGCAAGCGAAGTAAAATGGAAAAAGAATGACATAAAAAAACATGACACATAATGCTGTGTAAGGACTAATGATACCTGACGTAAAGGATTAAGAAGAATGTGTGCAAATAACACTTATATTCTTACTTATGCCATAATTCAGAGTAAATCAAGACATAAAAGGCGAGTTCAAAACACATACAAAAGAATGTATTTAAACGAGAGGAACACCAAAGCGTTACATATGGGTCAGTCACGTATACGAGACCGAAAACATTTACGAGACGAAACTGAATGAGGCAAAGCGGTGCGTGCGAGACGCGAAGTACCGGCGTTTTCAATCGAGTTTCGGGTTAAGATTTATAAATGAAAGTCTCAAGTGGCGTCGAGGCTGTGCGGGCTTTTAAGTTATTGATCCCGCCTCTTATTCAAAATCAAGGCCATCCATCACCAAGTGGAGTGACAGACGTTTTTGTTTGTTTCAGAGGATGAAAACAGTAACAATCATAATGTTTACGATGGTGAAGATAGTGGTACCGGACTCATTTCATTATTAATAACTATAGCAATGATACTCATGATAATGATGATAATGATTAAAAAATAATCATAGTGGCATGAGTCTTGTAACTGAGAAACAAATCCACAGTTATGTATATGTACTTATAAATATCAATCTGTACAGAAAGCTTTCGGGGAATCGAACAGTTTCCCGAAAGCTTTCTGTACAGATTTATCTTTAAATATATGATAATGATAATGATACTAATGATAATGATTATAATAACGACCAATGTGTTCAACATGATAACAGAAATGATAAACAAGTAAAAGAGACCAAGTAGGATTTACCTACTTGAATAAAGCTGTCTCATGTGTTCCCTCCTCAGATGACGATATACCTGAAGATATACCCGACTGCAGAGGCGGGTTACATAATTCAGGGAGCACAGAGGACAGCGGAGAACTTAACATTCAAGGACTGATGATGTGACTGATTGATCTCTCACCAATTTCCAAACAACCTGCGTCAGACCGCAAAGCCTATGGCGTACAAGAAAGTCGATGGAATGGTGGCGGTACACAGGTAATAAACCGTCAGAAGTCCCCAGTGAAATTATAATTACCTGCAGAAGGAATAAAGCAAATACAAAGAGGCTGAGGCGACCCCAAATACGAATTAAGATCTGTGTCACTGATGAACCGAAAAGCTTTAGATACTATTCTCTACCGTTCTTCTAACAGTATACGTCGAGAACTTTCCTAAAAAAACGACCAATGTTCTGCATAGTGACGGGTAAGATTAAAAAAAAAAAAAAAACTGTACTCATTCCCTTACCGACAAGTTGAAAGTACGTGCAGCTGTTAAAGCTGCACAGTGACAAACTTAAGAAGCTCGATTTGATCCTCCCAAGATACGCCATTTCTAACTTCTTGGGCCCAAGATGTGAGGGAGTTCTATTTCCCACGTAGCGCGTATGATTAGAAAGTTAGAACGGGTATTATCGTAGGTAAATAGATCACTGTATGTCAGTCTTAGTCGCACTGAAACGAACTAGTTTCATCTGACACATCCAAATCCAGTCCGTGTAAATAACCATACGTATTTAACCAAGATTGAGAGTAAGCTTCAGAAAGCGAGCGTATGAAGTGAAGATGTTTCTGGGGACTGGTAAATAACCAGGTATAAATCTGATTATTACACTCATTTTCTTATGCTTATACATGATAGTATTAAAAAGAAACAGCGAAGCGGGAAAAGTACAGATTTTGCATGTTAAATTTTGAAAAAGGACTGAGATACGTTCGCCATCGTCAAACCCATATGACACATACCCCGATCAATCAAGTTTTCGGGATCTGAAGGAATTCTCACGAGGAAACATACATTCCAATCAAAATTTATTACTGGATCTGATTACCAAACCTAAGGTCATGAACTCCAGCGCCATAAGGGTTCCTTTTCCCGGCAACTGACAATCGTATCTCTTCCTAAAATCAAATTAGTTGCTAACCGGGAGACCCACCTTTTGGTAAAACCTTCATAGAAAAAAAAAACTACACAAAAATGAGCAATCCTAACAACAGACGGACAAACAAGCAGACACAAACTTAGCTTCCTTGGCGAAAGTAATAAATCGAGACTACGAGAGTACGAGGTGTTACACAATGAATGAAATAAAATAACAGTCATACCATCAAGAACAATGACACTCGAAGGAGAACAGTAAGAAAGGATTCCCAGCTAGAACAACAGCCCCAATAAGGCCCAAAGGACTGTCCACACTAAGAAACACTGTTTGGAAACAAAACTTGCAAACTGTTCGCAAACAGGTTGGAAACAGTTTGCAAACAATTTTGGAAAAAGTTTGGAAACAAAGTTTACAAACTGTTTACAAACACTTTCCAAGAAACTGTTTGCAAACAGTCTGGAAACTGTTTGGAAACAAAGTTTACAAACTGCTTGCAAACTGTTTACAAACAGTTTCGAAGCAAAAGTTTGCAACCTTTGTTTCCAAACAATGTTTCCTAGTGTGGACAGGCCTTAAGGAACGAACACAGCTACAAGAAGGACAAGCCAGCCGAACATAATTGAATACGGGAGCGCAGCCACAATCACATATGCAACCTGATCTGAACAAACATGATTCACTCGAACACGATTCGGAGACCCATACAACACACAGGTGTGGGGCTGGGCCTGGCCTGGAAGTGGGAGGGGGGGGGGGGGAGTGAGGGGAGAGGCCTACCAGAGGAAAGGTAATAAAGGAAGGAAAGGTAAACAGAAGGGGTAGAGGGGTTGACGCAGATGGACACAAGGAGATGGCGATGATTGATAAGGCGAAGACGAGAGATAAGGCATGTCAGGACGCACAGAGAGAGAGAGAGAGAGAGAGAGAGAGAGAAGTAAAATGTGAGTATAAGTTGAATGTCATGTTTACACAATTTTTTCCTGACTCTCCTTTTTATTAATTTTAAAGATATAAATGCCAGATGGTCAACTAACCTTTTATGTGTTTATATATATATATATATATATATATTATATATATATATATATATATATACTGTTTATAATAGCTAACAGTATATAGTATATATATATATATATATATATACACACACACACATCACGCTATCAAAAATGATGACAATATATTTTACTGTGCAATGCAATGACGTAAAAAGCATTAAACCATGCAATTGTCGGAAAAGGTAATTCATTGCAGTTTTACGTAGTGTAACAAGATCTGTAAATCCATCACTTTCATATCAGAGTATTTTTTAAAGTAAAGAACCGAAATGTTAGTTTCAGGCTATCAAGATGTCATTTTCATCTTTTATTTTTGTGGTTACGATTTTTCTAACATATTACAGGGAGAGCTGTTAATCAGCTCAGTGGTCTGGTAAAACTAAGGTATACTTAACTTTACACAATAGTTAATACTTTTAAGCATTAGAATTAAAATAAATTCATATCCTTGAATGAAAACTTTGTATAATAAAAAAAGATCGCTAAAGGAGTAGTTAATTTTGTCACAAAAATTTCTGAATTTTTGTACGTTTTACCAACATACAATGGCTGGCATAAATAGCAATAAACTGTGTACCACTGGAAAGACAATTTATTGCAGATTTGCATGGTAATCCAAGAAACCTTTACATTTATCGTTCTTTATTTCTGGTGATTATTTGCTAAAAGCCGACTCATTTTTTTTATCGATTATTATTGTTGCTTTGCTTTTTTTTATGCCTTTTCTTTTACACAATTCAATAACGTTCAATTATTCAGCTTTAAAATGACACCAAAATCAGTATGCAGGCATGAAAACAACCTTTACATAGAGCAATAAAAGAAAAATGTCAACACAGGGCCAGAACTGATTAGGAGCGGTCCACATGGCCGCTGGGGAATTAATGTGATCTCGTTCCAACCATTCTTGATCTTTGCAGTGTTTTGGTTCAAGTCACGGCGTAGTTGGCCTCTTGTACAGTGCGGCACGTCAATTGACACGCTTTGCATGAGGTGTATGAGCATTCCTTGCATGACGGATGGCAGTAAAAGCTCTGCTTTGGAAGTGAATGTCAGTTTCCCATTTTCTCCCACCGTCTTCAGCATTTGAATCCTACACTTTATCCATTACCACTAGGAGGACCTTTGCCCACTTGTCTAATCTGGACGCTTCTTCGTCAGAGGTCTAAACTCGAAGCAATATCTCACAGACCTGGTTTGTTGGTGTCACTCTGGAAAAAATTCTTCATGCCTGCCAGCTCAGACTGGTATTCATAACATGTAAACATCTTTTTTTGTACGCGTTTCGTCAAGCAGTTAAACTGCATCTGTAACCTTTAAGTGTGAATTTGTTGCTTCTCACACAGACACACCTATATAATATTTAGAATATTCATACGTATACATATATGAATTTTTGTCCCATGCACCTTGACATTTTTTATATTCCAAAGTATTTAGCCACAAATTTCGTTGAACATCCAATTCATTTTGCCTCGGGAATAACTTACACCCACGGTGTGTGTGTGTGTGTGTGTGTGTGTGTGCATTCTTATGTATACGTGAGTGAATGCATTCTACGGCATTCAAATATTATTTCCACTCTGGTAATGAACTAGATAAATGTCTTATTTTCGCAAGTTCAGTTGTCCCTGAAATATAAAGATACACTGACTCCAGTTCTACTGAAATATAACGGAGGCCATTTTTTAAACGTTTATGTGAAATTCTGAAAATAGCCCTACCTTGGTGCCTAAGTTAAAGTAATTTATGAGACAAACATCTCGCTCAGCGTTTTAATGAGGACCATATATGAAAATGTGCCTTGCTAGTTCGATATGTTTTATTTGGTCCTTTCTGTAGCATTATGTAAAGGAATTCTCAGGGAGAATAAAAAAAAAATAGTGGTCTTGAAAACCCTTTATGGATAAGGAAGTATTCAAGTAACTGAGCGTGTGTGTGTATATATATATATTTACACACAAAATTCTCTCTGAATATATATAGAGGCAAGACAAGAGAAGAGAGAGAGAGAGAGAGAGAGAGAGATAGAATTCTTGTCACTTTTACAATAACATCGTACACACACCCTTTCCAGGAAGAACTGCTCCCTCTAATAACCATATGAATTATGGTGTTGAGACTTCTTCCTCTGTGATATGAATTCAGCCCACCCTTCCATATTTATGTCTCGGTAAATTTTGGGCTGTGGCCTAAAAAGCGTGGTATTTTCACAGTTACTTTGTCATGCATTTTTGTGTTGCGGATGCTTTTTTAGCATTAAATATTCGAAGACTTTGCCTACACTAAAATAAGATTAAGTATATGAAAACTCAAATTTCCTATATAATCTATTTGCTATACTTTGCAATAAATAAATAGTTATTGTATCTCTCTCTCTCTCTTATCCTACCTACCGTAATCTCTCCCATTTATGTGCGTCCTACTGGTAACACCCCCTCTCTCTCTCTCTCTCTCTCTCTCTCTCTCATTCTAGTGATCATGGTCAAAGCATTTAAGAAACGAATATTATTGTTCAAGACGATAGAAGTATGGCATTGCATAATTCGTCTGAATATTTTGTAGCCACTGTTACAAGCTAGAACGACTCTTCATCAAGATAAAACTAACCAAAAGCAAAAAGCCCAAATAGACGACGATTTTTCAGACGATCTAGCGAGTCATAAGTACTGAAAGAGCGAGAAATCAAGAAATCTGCTGCATTTAAAGCTTGTTAAGAAACATGAATCCGAATGCTCTGCTGGTCACAGCAGATCAACATGGACTGTAGCATAAACTACGAAATGGCGCAGTGATCTCTCTCAGAGCCTGTATGAGCTGGGAAACAAGCCTTGGAAAATGTACTTTCAGAGAAAAATACCTTTATCGATATCAGATCGATGTTATACAGGTTTCACAAGACAGCTCTTTGCGTTCTAAATGGCATTCAGCAGTTAGTATAGATCTGTATACTAGCTCATTCTAAAAAACAATATACTTGCTCATTTTACCGCATAAAAACTTACATAACTACACTATTTGTCGTGGTCTTACTATGACTGGATTAATCAGAGTCCATTTTACACAAATCAACATTTATCATTACGATTCTTCAAAGGAGTTGAGGGAAATATTCAGATTAAAGACGACGATTCATTAATACCTGCACAGTGTTTTTTTATTTGTCCATATTTGGTACTACGCAAATGACCTTAAGAGTATCTTGAAAGTAGACTGATAAACTACTGATATGCTTTTTTTTCTGCACAGTTTCTTCAGCATTATTGTATGAAATGGTTTAAAATGTCTGATCATTATTTTTCACACCAGAAAGGTCGTTTTTACAGCTTTTCAACAAAATATTTTGAAAGCAAATTACGAAAACTGTTGGAATCTCAGGCGTGTCTTTTGCCAGTCAAGCCTCTCCTCTCTCTCTCTCTCTCTCTCTCCCTCTCTCTCTCTCTCTCTCTCTTCCCCGCCTCCTTCTATCCGAGATGGATAGTGTCCCTTCGCCGTGATTTTGCCCGAAGGATTTTTCGAGGATTACGTTCCACACTCTGTAAGTCGTCCTGTCGTGGGATGTGCTCCCTGGCAGTACTTCTCCAGTGTACAAGGAAGGAGCTTCTTTTCTTTGTACGTCCCTTGCAGTCGTTTTCTTATGTGAGATTTTGTTTTCATCTTACCGTGGCTTTAAACCCTGCTATATTGTGTTATCATTTTAACACATACAAATACCTTTATAATCAATCTCAATTAAGTACAGTTAATTTCCAAAGGGTTGAAGAATTACCAATGATATATTTTTTATAACAGGGGCGAAATAAAATTATGGAATTTTATAAAGTCATGTGTTCACTTTTTCAGTATATTATTAATAAAATATATAATTTAATCTATATATACAACACTGTCCTTTTCACTCAGTAACCCTAGTGCCTATGACTTTAAGACAGAAAGATTCTATTTTAAATAAAGATGCATTTATAAACAATGTGAAAACATTGAGTATTCAATTCTAAAGTAAAGAGAATCATTCTCCTTTCCAATAGATTTTCATTATTATTATTATTATTATTATTATTATTATTATTATTACTAAAATAGTTTAACCAGACCACTGAGCTGATAAGAGTTTTCCTATCATTTATACGAAATATATCTGTTCTGTAACTTTTATCAAGTACAAGAAAAAAACTGGAAAAGAATGTTCCTATCCAGTTTAGATTCTGGAAGACACAAACGACCTACTGCTTTAGCTATAAGTAACTTTGGTTTACTTTAAATTAAACTGCCTGTGAGGTCATTCACTATACAGAACGGTGTGGCCTCACATACACAATGTCCCTCAAGTTTCTGGAACCACACTGATAACGATTATAGATTCTACAACCTAATAGTGATTTCAGTGGCGAAGTAGGTACTGAAGACATAAAATGGTAAAAAATCCAGACACGTTTATAGCTGAATTTATTTTATATATATACCATACTAATGATAGAGTGAACTGTGTATGTACGAACACCGTATATACATTATATATACATATATATATATATATATATATATATATATATATATTATATATACATACACGTAAAAATATAAAGACTTATGTGTATATAGATAATAATATATATATATATATATATATATATATAAGCGTAGATAAGTTGAAAATGTTTATCCCATCAGAATTGGTCCATTTCTAAGAACGGTATTTCAATCTGTACGAATCTTAATAAACAGGTTTTCAAATAGATAAAAGGAACTTTAGCGTGAGAATGGAGAATTTAGCTTTGAACCGATGGCCTAACATCGTAGCTAAAACTGAAATTCAGTGTGTACTACACTGACCTACACTAAAACCCGGCGTTTTAGCATTTAGCTAAAAGGGTGCACTTTCGTGTAGACTAAGTAAATATTTGCATCAACCCCAGTTCATAAACCCGTCATCTGCAGGTTTTACCTCCCTTCTATTCTCTGCTGATTCTTTGGACCATAATCTTCTATTCCTATGAGTATTATCCTCTGTGCTATGGGTGGAAGTAATTTGAACTGTCTTCTGTGTTATGGGTGAAGGTAATTTGAACTGTCTTCTGTGTTATGAGTGAAAGTAATTTGAACTATCTTGTGTGTTATGGGGTGAAGGTAATTTGAACTGTCTTCTGTGTTATGGGTGAAGGTAATTTGAACTACCTTCTGTGTTATAAGTGAAGGTAATTTGAACTCTCTTCTGTGTTATGAGTTGTAACGACCCGAGTGGGTCGTTATGCAGGTTCTTTAATATACTCAGGACGGGGCTGTCATGACTGACGGCAGATGCAACAAACAAAGGAGGGGAAAACAACAAAAACAATATAATGAGCTTAATATTAATTTATTTATAATATTTACAAGTGAGTCAGGTCTGGCAAAAAGATAAAAAAACATAAGTACAATAAAGGCCAAAAGGCAGCACTAAACAAAATCAAGTTAAACAATTAACTTTATAAACAAAAAGTAGCTTTAAAATAAAAAGGTAAAAATAAACAACAGCAGGCAGAAAAAAAACCCAAACATACGTCCTCCATCGGGGCACCAAGACAGCCCTCAGCTGCACAACAGGGACAAGAACCCACCAACCAGAATACCCCGATGGAGACGTCAGGACAGCCTCACGCTGTCATCAAAGATGAGCAGCTCGTGGTCACACGACTACTCATGGTCACACTCCACCCCTACGTCGTGCTCCACTTCGCAGCCGTGCTCCAATTGTTGCTCAAAAACTCGACCAACGTCGACCTAAAACTGCCTGCTGCTGCTGCCACTGCCGCTACTTCCGCTGCCCTACCAGACCCGACTGAAGAAAAAGAAAAACGGCAGCTCACTGACGAAAACATCAAAACATAAAAAACTTGAAGGTAAGGAGGCAGCAATCCACAAAAGGGAACGAGCGGGGAACCAGCAGTTCCCGCAAAACCATCACTTAACGTGACACCTCCCCACCTAAAAGAAAAAAAAAAGATTATTTTTTTTTTTACACTCATGATCCCCTCCAATGCCGTAACAACCCCGCCAGCCAAAACAGAGCCGCCCTGTCACAGTCGCCATTGTAACGACCCGAGTGGGTCGTTATGCAGGTTCTTTAATATACTCAGGACGGGGCTGTCATGACTGACGGCAGATGCAACAAACAAAGGAGGGGAAAACAACAAAAACAATATAATGAGCTTAATATTAATTTATTTATAATATTTACAAGTGAGTCAGGTCTGGCAAAAAGATAAAAAAACATAAGTACATTAAAGGCCAAAAGGCAGCACTAAACAAAATCAAGTTAAACAATTAACTTTATAAACAAAAAGTAGCTTTAAAATAAAAAGGTAAAAATAAACAACAGCAGGCAGAAAAAAAACCCAAACATACGTCCTCCATCAGCACCAAGACAGCCCTCAGCTGCACAACAGGGACAAGAACCCACCAACCAGAATACCCCGATGGAGACGTCAGGACAGCCTCACGCTGTCATCAAAGATGAGCAGCTCGTGGTCACGACTACTCATGGTCACACTCCACCCTACGTCGTGCTCCACTTCGTAGCCGTGCTCCAATTTGTTGCTCAAAAACTCGACCAACGTCGACTCCAAAAAACTGCCTGCTGCTGCTGCCACTGCCGCTACTTGCCGCCCTACCAGACCCGACTGAAGAAAGAAAAACGGCAGCTCACTGACGAAAACATCAAAACATAAAAAAAACTTGAAGGTAAGGAGGCAGCAATCCACAAAAGGGAACGAGCGGGGAACCAGCAGTTCCCGCAAAACCATCACTTAACGTGACATGAGTGAAGGTAATTTGAAATATCTTCTGTTATGGGTGAAGGTAATTTGAACTAAGTTTTAGGATAATTAAGAAATAGTGATAATGAAATAGACAAATGCAGTAAATGGAAATGAAGATGCGGAGATAACGATTCTAACGGAATGTTAACAGGCTTTGAGAAGTAAAAAAAAAAAAAAAAAAATTCAGTGTCAGAGACGAAAAGCAGTTCCTCGTCGAGAGAAACATGTTGATCTTAAATAAAGAAAAGTAAAGACAATGCACTGATTGATCCTTTCTACAAATCGATAATCGTTGTAGAATATCTGGCCTCAGTGGGAGGAATAACTAGGATAATTTTAAAGACGCTTACCAATCCTCAGTATTTCTATCAAAATAGTAAGAATACAATCAAGATTAAAAAATAGTAAATTCTAAATGCAATTTCGTATGGAAAACTGACTCTCAAAATAGATAAATCAACTACTGTTCACGCAAACCTCAACACGATTTATGTCAAAGGAATTCTCAGTATTTACGAGCCAAACAGGATGAAAAGCCCTTCTATCAAATGAATTACCGTCGTAATAGGATGTCACACAAGCCAAGACATTTTATTTAAATACAAAATCCAAGTTTATCAGAGCTGAAAATGTTGTCCAATAACATTCAAATGAGAATCAAAGTCAGGTATGCAACAAGCACATTAGCTATACGCAGATGGTAAATGATAAATAAAAAAAAAATAATAATTAGTAACCAGTCCAACATTTTCAGAGAATAATGAGAAACAACGCTACTCAAATGTATAAAATTTCCACCTGGCCCACGATATTCGCCGTAATTCCGGAAAGGGTGAAAGTGAATTGAAATATCACCTCTGTTGTGACCCCAGCAGGAATTTTTGACAAACGCCTGTTGTCTTGCGCCACTGATCTCTATACTATATTGAATAGTCTGATTCGTTACTTGGACAGCGATCTTCGGCGGCCATGGCAGTCGCGACAGCACTCCCATTTGTATTGCACTCAATCCAGCACTCCCATTTATACTGTACTCAATCACAAAAGGCGATGTGAATGGAATCTAAAAAAAAAAAATAATAATAAAATGAAAAATGTTGTCAGTTAAAGGTATTCATGAAGTCCACTGGATAATATATATATATATATATATATATATATATATATATATATATATATTATATATATATAATATATATATATATATATATATATATATATATATATATATATATATATATATATATATATATATATATATATATATCTCAGCGAGGGATGATTGGGTTGAGTCACAAGAAGAAAATCATCTCATTTTTTTACGTGCCAGAAACAATAGTCAAAAATTCTAGTAGTACTTAATTTGAAAATGTCTTTTTGGATAAAAAATCAATTAATCAGTAAATAATTGAAGTCGATCAGCCCATCAATCAAACATTTAAGCCGAATATTGTAACGTAAATTGTCGATGACGCAGTTTGATTTTGTGTATGCATGGGGGAACGATCTTCCTTCCAGACCAAATCACTGGTGCCGCTGCGACGGTTACAAAATGCGGTGATACCGTTTTAGAGCACAATGCGCAAATTCTTCAGTTTTCTCTAAACTGTAATATTGCTTACGCATGCAAATATTTGTTAGTTTGATTTATCTCGATAGTTAATTATAATATGAAAGAAACTAGTGGAGTCTCGTGAAACGGAAAACAATATACGGATGAAATGTCAAAACAAATACTAAAATTATACATTAGGAACCAGAATACTTATTACCCAACCTTTCTCACTGTATTTCTAATTAGGAGTGATTCCTTTGTCAACTACGGTCTCTTAAATATCACCATCTCCGTGGAACATCTCTATCTTTTAATCAGGTGCTCTCCTTTTAATCAACTACATTCGAGGTGACTGCCTGAGAGAGAGAGAGAGAGAGAGAGAGAGAGAGAGAGAGAGAGAGAGAGAGAGACGTAATTACTAACAATTACCAGATTTTGTTGTAACTAATCTTCTTTCATTTTTTCTACCCCAACAGGTATGCAGTAATACAATATCTTCGAAGCCTGACGTAGACTTCAAATATCCAGGTAAAGTTATGAAGATGTTACAGTTGTTTACCTGGCCCAGACATTGATCAACCAAACTCCTAAGTATTGCTAATTAAAAATGAATTATGTCTTAATTCACAACACCTAATCAATTCAGCCTACTCGTAATAATAGTAATTAGATTTATCATACCAACTTCTCTGATAGTCTGGTTGGTTACATGTAATATGAGAAGCTAAGACTTTTGCTGTCAGAATCATACAAAGACACGATCACAGCAATGTACTCCCAGAGACATGAATCTTATATATACGTATTTTTACCAAGAAAACCCAGCTTCTTTTTCAGAGCATCTAGCCCTTTTCTCTGCTAATTTTACATCTTGAGTGTAAAATGCTTTCAGAATCCTCTCATTATTGTTTCCTTGCACGAGAGTGCCAGCTAAAATGGTTGCTTAACAACAATCTTCACTCTTCTCCCAACGAAGTGGGCCTTGTGCACGAATCCAACACTCCCTTCTATGGAATGTCGGGGTAAAAAAAGGGGGATTAAAGTCTTGACATACCTCCGGAGCCTTTCAGAGTCTCGGTAGGGGAAAGTTTTGAGTAGAAAAGGGAAAAGGAAGGAGAGAGATTGAGAGTAGGGTGGGGGTCCTTTAAAATCCTGCCTTTTTACTTTTAAATACCAGGTGGAGGTTCATTTTCATGCAAGACTCGTTTTTCAGCAAAAAAAAAAAAAAAAAAAAGAGGGAATATCATTCTTTCAACTTATGAAAAAGCATTGCGTTGCTCGATTTTTAAAGGTGGAGAAAAAACAGAAATATGCAAATGTTTTTCCTTGAAATCCTAAAATATTCTTGCTTATTTTACCAAATAAATGCACTCAGAAATGTTAATCACCATTAGTTTTTCGTTGTTGTTATGCATTTCAAGAGGTAAAATGGTTGATATGGTACAGAATAACAATATATATATATATATATATATATATATATATATATATATATATTATATATATATAATGTATATATATGCATATATATTTATATAAAACCCCTCTGAAGTTACACATTATAATGTAACTGTATTCAGCAGTTTATGTGTAACTCTACAGTACTGTATTCAACTTTCTACACACACAGACATATACAAACATTATATACTGTGTGCATATATATATATATATAGTTATATATATTGTTACGTGTGGGAGGTCTTGGTTGATCATGTATTATTCAATTTACGTAATTTTACGGCCCTGCAAACCAAGATTACACGTAACCTGTCACTTGAAGCCAAAAGTTAACCTCAAAGACAGACGTTAATTAGCCAAAGGTCGCCAGTTAAGGGTTATTAACCTTAACAAAGAATATTTGAGATGAATTTGATTTTAAACGCAACGGTTCTTCCAAACATTCGGACGCGAGGCAATCAAAGCATCGAGATTTAACCTGATTTTTGCTTACCCTAAATCCTAGGTATTTTACTGAATAATGGGGTTGAAGCTAACAATAAAATAATTAGCTTAATCTAGACTTTGTAAACACATATACCCTAAGTGGTGGCTGAAGGAAGAAAACAAAGAAAAATTGTGAAATACAGAAAAGAACTAGTCAATCGACGAAGCTTCAACAAGAATCGGACTTACCGTGAACGCCGAAGTCGCTGCGCAAAAGGGACTTCAGGAGTCGTATTCTGGCAGTCTTCCCAATTCACTAATTAAGATAGACGTAGGAGAGAAAGTAATAAAGAATATCGTTCGGGCACGCACGCAGCGTCACCCTGGTTCCGTGACCGCTGGGATCTCTCTCACACCCGACCTCGCCGTTCTTCCAGAGGAGGACTTATACCGCCCCGGGCAATCCGACCTTGACAAAGGCATCGTCGAATGCATAGAATAAAGCTTATGGGCCACCATAACTAGGGGTCATTGAGCGTAAACCTCTCTGAGGCTTAGGTCCCTAATGCCCTAACATATTTTGTTTACAAACTTTCCAGCCTATGCGGCGCCATTTGTCTAAGGCGGTGATTGTTATTTTTAAATTGCCTACCCTACCGGCGGGCAGAGATGTTCTCTGTCGAGGTCAATTGGCCTAATATTCCTACACCTAACTACATCGAGGGCGAACAGCAGTAATATTTATAAAAGCTCCCCCCCTTAAGAGGGCCTTCACTCCCTTTTCGGGCGTGAAGGTTCATACTAACAAGCTGTTGCCTCCTCGTAGGTTACTCCTCCTTCCCTGAGCAGATTAGTCCTGGTTAGCCTACCTAGCTACAGAACTACCTAACCCTAGATAGGATATGAGCTATAATCACTACTTTACCTAATTCTAATAGTACTGGAAGGTGCTCACGGTTATTATAGGCTACCTCCTACAATCATGATGTGTTTTAGACCTAGCCTAGTGGTACGTTCTATGATATTCCTAGCCTAACCTTATCCTAACCCTGACCGTAGCACCAACATAAGAGTTAATATTCTAACTAAATCACAACATGGTTTATGTTTAATACAATTAAAATTTACTAGTTAATTCATGAGGGTTGCCTCATATGATAAATTAGGGTGCCTCACTGAGGTCTTAGGCCATGCGTGTCACGAGCATCGTGGCTCGTTTCACAATAGTTGAGATTACTGAAATTAGTTAGGCTACTTACATGATTACTGGGTGGCTCGGTGGTAAGTGGAAAGAACAAGGTTACTAAATTGATGTACTGTACTTTAAGGTGGCCTAGGCTAGGTATAAATAAAAGGAAGAGATCACACTGGCTACCTTCTCTGGGCAAGGGGCCAGGATCACTTTAGATGTTAGGGCACTGTGCCGAGAGGGCACTAGTGCCAGGATGAGCGTGATAGCTCAAGCAACTACTGGGCTCTTCCGCCCCTTCTTCTTCTTCTTCGGTTTCCTCCAAGGCCTATCAGTAGCTGGCCTAGCAGGTGATGAGAGCACTGACTCCGGGGACAGGCCAGAAGGGCTAGCGGGCGCCGAAGTCAGGGGCAACTGCAAAGGCGGGAGGACTCCCTACTCTGGCTGCTGCACAACCGGAGCGAGAGCGATCTCGACTTCATGTCCGAGGATGCCAGTTCCTGGTCTTCCAAGGAAGGGGTACCATTTTCGATCCTCCAGGGTTCATCCTGGAATCAAATTTTGTGAAGAAGAAGCAGTGGGTGGAGGCTCTCCAGTCGCGATGATCAACTGCATGGGGAATCCTAAATCTCCCGGAGGAGGATTCGCCTCATGATTTAGACCCGCATAGAGGCCTTTTCCATTGGTAGCTCAACGTCCGTGGCGGACGGAGTCTGGCACTGCTCAGTGCTCGCAAGTGGCACTGGCAGCAGTTGAGGGTCAGGCATGCTCTGACAAGGGGTCCGAGGTGCAATACCTCGGACGACTTGGGTTTGGCTGCGGCAGAGATTCCTGCCCCAGCAGGAGATCGTAGCCTCCCTAGAGTTTTGTTGGGGCGCCCGCTGGGCGTTGCTTGCTTGGGCAGCCCTCCCAATTTGTGGGAGTGGTCTGCCCGCTTGCACGTCCTGCAGCGGTACTGCTCCTCCTGAATCTCTCTTCGCGGAGGGGGAGGACCTCTTGGTGGGCCAGCCCCTTCGCGATTGGAGAGGGCTAGGCCTGAAATAATTTAGTTTTATGCCCCTTCCGCGGACCACTTTGGTGGGCGGAAGGTGGAGGTTTGTCATGGTTGAGAGGTTTACATGTGGCCTCCTGTGGAGGTAACGCGGCTTAAGGGCGTTGGCAGGACGGGCTTCCGAGAGAAGATCCCGACCAACAAGAAGACATTCACCGGGCCGAATTTCCCACCACCACGCCAAGGCGGTGGGGTATCGCGCCCCAAGGTGTCATAACCTGGAGTTGGACCGTGGGAACGGTGATGGTGTGGCCTCTATCCACTTCATTTCCCACTGGTTTCTTCGTCAACCATGGCACCGGCTGGCACTTGGGCCCTAGTGATCAGGCTAATGTCTGCCGCAGTGTCTACTGTGACCGAAGGGTCACTGGCAGGCTAGTGCTCTGAAGAGGGCCACCGAGATGAACTGGGTTTCCAGTCTCTCGGGTAAAAAGGATCCGATGTGACCAGCAGCAGAAAATGAAGTGCTGATTAGGTTGACAAATTTGGTGGTGGGGACATGATGTGGACAGGCGGAGATCCAGCATTGTAGTGGCTAGCAGCCCCCCACAGGATCTGCACGGGGCCTTTGGATGGGCTCGTGGCCTGCAGTAACTGTTGGAGGAGAGGGCTGAGCGGATGAATCGGGAGCGGAGTTCTGGCTGGTAGGGTTAGGCTGCTTATTAGTGCCGAGTTTGTATCGGCACTCAGCTTCAGCGTGGCCCCCCTTCTTGCAATAGTTGCATATGGTCGTCCTACTAGGCAGTCCATTCTTCGGGCGAGTGGAGTTCGAGAGGTAGGCCGAGGGATGATTCGCTTCTGAGAGGTGCTATGCGACTGATTGAAGGTTTCCCACGAATCAGCCATGCGACAAGCTTCCATAAGTGTGGAGGGCTGTTTATCGTTAAGATATACTGCAAGGGGCCCTGGCACACATTGGAAAAGGTCTTCTAGCATGGTCCGATTGAAGAGATCCTCAAACGCCGTGCAGGCCAAGGAGTCGAACCAGCGCTGCATCGGACTGGGTTTTGTGACATGCCCATTCTGTCCAAGACCAGCCGACTTCCTTGGCAAGACCTCGGAACCGTTGTCTCCATTTTTCTGGGGTTATCTCGTAGGCCTTGGTAATGACTCTCGAACTTCTGCCATGTTACCTCTCTGGCTCTTCTCCAGTGAGCGGCGCTGCCTTGGCTTTTCCCTCCATATGCTTGGCTAGTATTAAGGCTCTCTCCGTCTCCGTGGTGCTGTAGTTATCGAAAAGAGCCTCGATCTCCTCCAGCCATGCTTCTGGCTCGTCCTCAGTCCACTTGGGGACTAGGGAATTGATGCCTGAAATTGAGAGTTTGATGCAGCAGGTGTAGGACTGGAGGCTTGATGGCTAGCCATAGCTTCGGCATTCTCCATTTTCGCTCTCTCAAGCTCGAGCTCCTTCTCCTTTAGGGCTAACTCAGTTTCCTTGCAGGCTAACTCATGCTGTCTCCTTCTTTCTTCTCTTTCCTCTTCATACTGCCTTTGCTCGCGCCATACACCCTTCGTTCTTCTTCTTCATACTTCCTCTGCTCGAGTCTTTCTTCCTTCTCCCGCTTGGCCAAGTCGTCCACTTGCTCCTTAACCCAGGTAGTAAGTTCCGAGCCGGTGAGACCTGCCGCCGTCCCCAGCCCCAGGAAAGTTTTATAATGCTCTGCTGCCATGGTTCTGGTGGGGAAGGGCGTCTAACCGGGTCGAGTGGGCGTATTTTGGGCAGCGAGGAAGTGTCTCTTCAATAATGACGTGGCACCCTTTCAAAAGGTGGCACTGTAGTTTGTGTGCCGTGTACAGGTCACACTGGTGGCACTCAGTATCCCTAGGCACTGGTGCAGGTTAGGTTCCAGAAGAACCTTCTCTTCTGTGTTCCCTTTTGGTTTGTTTTATTTATTTTTCTGATTCTTGCTTGGTGGCACTTATGGTGCCAATGTGTTCTAGGGACCCTCTACTGGAGTCCAACTAGGCTATATGGGAGGAAAGGCACTCTACACCCCTGCAGAGTGCAACAATCGAATGAGAGAGAAAGGGAAGGTAAAAGAGAGAGAGAGAGAGAGAGAGATAGAAGAAGTGTTATTCAAGTGATGAGTGCGGCAAATTATTGGCACTGTGGAATAAAGTGAATTTGGGTTTTTTTTTTTTTTTTTTTTTTTTTTCTTAAAGATCCTCGTGAGTGGCTGGTCCCAGTACTGGCAACGGCTGGCCCTTCTTTTTCAGAGGGTGAAAACTACTGTTTGCTTCTGGTCTGGATAGCAGGCCTCACTCGTGACCGACAGTTTATCACTGTATCGTAAGTACTCTTAACTTGTCCTCATCTATTGTGGGACAGAGGTGTTTTTTTTTTTTTTTGGCTTATTGTATTCGAATTAATTAGCCTAGTGTCGGCCGTTCTTTCTTTGAAGAGGGTCACGTACACTTAGGTTAGGAATGCTTACTTGAAATGAGAGAGAGAGAGAGAGAGAGAGAGAGAGAGAGAGAGAGAGAGATTTTCAATCAGCTAATTTCTTGCTGCTTAAGAACATGTAAACAAAGATTTTATACATGCACAATGGCATGGATCTTAATAAAATGATATAGATGCGTCGTCTTGGCTTCCTTAGGGATTACTTTATTATCTTAATTTTCCCGGGTTTTACGTCACAAAAGTTTATCAGAAAATTTTAAATTTTCTTTATATGATTTTATAGTAGGTATTCGTATAGGAACTTGTTATTACTCCTAACTAAGGCCTAACTTTCCTGCCTAAATTATCTTTTGGTTTTTTCCCTAGCTAAGATATTAGGAGGTGGGTTCGCTCACAAAAGCAAAAAAATATATGCCCCAAGAGTGGCGGGGAGCAGAGTCGACGTCACAATAACAAGGTCGTTGAGATGGCGGCCAAGGTCCCGTTATAGGCCTAAATTTCAAAACAGCCTCGGCCGCGTGAAGGAAACCTCCTAAAATGGCTGTTCTTCACAAACAGTTCGAACAATTTTCAAAACAATCGCGCGAACACGGCAGAGGGAATCCAAGATGGCGGTATTTTTAGCAACAAATTCAAAATAACGCACGAAACAAATGCAGGTATCCAGATTTTACTTTAAATATACCAATCATGCATAGCGTTTTACGTTACGGATGGAAAACTAAATTACCAAACAACTTTGTGTCTTTTGTTATCGTATTCCTCACCCGAGATTAAACAAAAGAATGAAAAGAGAGATGCTGGCTTGCCTGCGTAAATTTACGTTGTTAACGGTACCTTTATTGTAAAATTACTATTTCAGTTCGTTTGCTACTTCACTGACACGGTTTTTGAATGATTCCCGCTACATGCAAAACAATAACGATCGGAATTTCAGACGCGATTTCTAAATTACTTTGTGTACATGAGCTGGGCTCCGCTGATTCTCGGCCTTTGAATTCGTTACTTGAACGACTTGACTCACAATCCGAACACGGTACAATGTCCTTGTCTTAAACGTTATAAATTATGACTCTGCTCTCGACGCACCCCTTCCTACGCTAATTCTCGCTACACTTGTTATTATAACTATTCTCTTTACTGCTTATTATTATGCCTCGTTCCTTGTTTGGAAGAATGAAATGGAGTTCGATATCTGACTTTTATTTTTGGAATTAATGTAATTTTAATTTCCTTTTCTCCAGATTCTTTCTCTAAAATGTACTTTTAGATTCTACGCAAGGTCGCCAATGTTACGTGTGAGGAGCTTGGTTGATCATGTATTATTCAATTTACGTAATTTTACGCCCTGCAAACCAAGATTACACGTAACCTGTCACTTGAAGCCAAAAGTTAACCTCAAAGACAGACGTTAATTAGCCAAAGGTCGCCAGTTAAGGGTTATTAACCTTAACAAAGAATATTTGAGATGAATTTGATTTTAAACGCAACGGTTCTTCCAAACATTCGACGCTTGAGGCAATCAAAGCATCGAGATTTAACCTGATTTTTGCTTACCCTAAATCCTAGGTATTTTACTGAATAATGGGGTTGAAGCTAACAATAAAATAATTAGGCTTAATCTAGACTTTGTAAACACATATACCCTAAGTGGTGGCTGAAGGAAGAAAACAAAGAAAAATTGTGAAATACAGAAAAGAACTAGTCAATCGACGAAGCTTCAACAAGAATCGGACTTACCGTGAACGTCGAGTCGCTGCGCAAACGAGGGACTTCAGGAGTCGTATTCTGGCAGTCTTCCCAATTCACTAATTAAGATAGACGTAGGAGAGAAAGTAATAAAGAATATCGTTCGGGCACGCACGCAGCGTCACCCTGGTTCCGTGACCGCTGGGATCTCTCTCACACCCGACCTCGCTTCGTTCTTCCAGAGGAGGACTTATACCGCCCCGGGCAATCCGACCTTGACAAAGGCATCGTCGAATGCATAGAATAAAGCTTAAGGGCCACCATAACTTAGGGTCATTGAGCGTAAACCCTCTCTGAGGCTTAGGTCCCTAATGCCCTAACATATTTTGTTTACAAACTTTCCAGCCTATGTGGCGCCATTTGTCTAAGGCGGTGATTGTTATTTTTAAATTGCCTACCCTACCGGCGGGCAGAGATGTTCTCTGTCGAGGTCAATTGGCCTAATATTCCTACACCTAACTACATCGAGGGCGAACAGCAGTAATATTTATAAAAATATATATATATATATATATATATATATATATATATATATATATATATATATATATGTTTGTGTGTGTATGTATATATATATATATATATATATATATATATATATATATATATATGTTTGTGTGTGTATGTATATATATATATATATATATATATATATATATATATAAATAACTCTGTATCTCATACTAGTAACGCAGTAATCTCCTTGCAACACATAAACTCTCTATCTCATGCCGGCAATGTAGCACTCTCACCCAAGAAACCACTTCCCAAGCTTAAGACCATCATAAATAACAAGAGGGCTGATGAGTGAATGTAAACATGGATGAAAACAAATCACCAGCCTGAAGCCCGTTTCTGTCGTGACCGACCCCCGCCCACAGCCCACATCGCGAGTGGTAACCTTAACTGCGTACGCCGTTACTCGATCATAGTAACATTTTTTGTTTCCTGCGTAACAGCAGCTGTCAAGTAAGAGCATCTAATCTACTATACTCTGCTCAATCTAGCCCGTAGGAGGGCGTGAGAGAGAGAGAGAGAGAGAGAGAGAGAGAGAGAGAGAGAGAGAGAGAGAGAGAGAGAGAGAGAGATTTTTTATGACAAGTTTATTTCTTGTGATGATCTAACGTATGAAGGCAAATAAACGGAGATCTCCGAATATTGCGAACAAATTAGCTACTAATAAATAGAAATAGATAAAAGATGAATAATATTTTTAAACAAATAAATATGGGGACATCGAATAACGCTTATTTCATCAAAATATGTTTAACTGACCGGAATCCTTGTTTTACAAAAGCACGAAATTCGAAAAATAAAAAAAAATTCAAAACTGCGCCGAAGTTTCTTCGGGGTGATCGAGTTTTCTGTACAGCGTATAATGCTGTATGAAACTCTTAGCCACGGTCCATGAAGCTCACAGCCGGCCGTGGTGGCCTGTGTTGTTGCGGTGTCAGACGCACGATTATGGCTAACTTTAACCTTAAATGAAATAAAAACTACTGAGGCTAGACGGCTGCAATCTGGTATGTTTGATGATTGGAGGGTTGATAGTCAACATGTCAATTTGCAGTCCTCTAGCCTCAGTAGTTTTTAAGCTTTGAGGGCGGACAGAAAAACTGCGGACGAACAGACAAAGCCAGGTTTTCTTTTACAGAAAACTAAAATAATTATGATAGCGCATACTAAATGACCGCAACAGAATAGCGAATCAAAGAACATTTTCAGTAAAGGAACGAAAATGTGCTCTCACACAGTTTCACGTTATTGAACGAACCCTCTCTAAGGCCTTCGGCCTGCTCCCAGCGGGCTCACATAAACGCCCCACAAACGTCTTCCTATTTTCTCATTACCGATCGCTAATTTCGCCAGGACGGAGAGATATTTTGAAGTCCCTCCTCCTCCTCTTCTGTAATTTCTTTCTTTTTCTGCGTTGGTAAAAAGGTTTACTCGGGACGGAGAAAGAAGTGAAGTCACCTTTCTGTATTGCCCTTTACCTCCTCTTACTTCTGTCTATTGAACATTACCTCCTCTTACTTCTTTCTATTGAACATTACCTCCTCTTACTTCTTTCTATTGAACACGATAATGTTCTTTGGAAGCTTGAATTTCAAGTCAATGGCCCCTTTGGTGGGCTTGTTCCATATGAATAGGTTTCATCTTCTGAATAATTATAATAATAATTTTTAGATAAAGGCCTTGCGTTGGATTAGTACTATTAGCGACTCGAAAGTAAAAACGAAATATGGGATAGAAATAGATAAGAATAAATGAGGAATTTCTTATGAAAACTGGCACTAAAACTTGAAACTGTACAAGAATCACAACAGCATTTCTTTATTATTACAGAGATACAGCTGCAAAAGCACGCTAAGGACGTACCCTGGAAAATATCCTGAATTTACAAGATGTTACAGTAATGTATCTTGACTGTAGTACCAAGAACATCAGTAACTACTGTCATTTTTGTTACTGTTATAAAACACACTATCGCAAGGTTGAGACTTTTATGAGAGTTCGGGAAAATTTATATAAGGAATTTTTTAAATGTCCATGAACATTATGCATATATATATATATATATATATATATATATATATATATATATATATATATATATATATATACATACTGTATATATATCTATAACTAAAGCAACTATTCTTAGCATCATCTGCGGTCCATGAAGAATAGGAGAACAATAATATTGAACTCTCTTTCCAATACAAAAGAGGAGTTTGGGTCACTACGAAAATCAAAACAGGGATTCAGCTTCTATTACGAAGGACAAAAGGGGAATATTCGTCTCTGGGCAACGACCGGACAGCGAACCTTTCATCCCTTTGGAAGAACGGATTGTGTAATATTGGTTCTCTTCAGCGATAGAACTGTAAAACGCAATCACTGCGTTTTTAAGAGATGAGGGAACTGCGTTTTCTGACCGGCTGTTAAGCACTTTAAAATGGATCAGCAAGACACTAACACATCATACACGACCCGAGAGGAATTTTCACCTCCTAAAAAAGCCAAGGTATTTACTCTGTTTCCTAAAAAAAAAAAAAAAAAAAAAAAAAACGGACGAAAAAATGGTATTCCTCTACGAGGAAAAAAAAAAGGGAACACATTCGGCTCTACATATGAAGGGCAGAAGAAGAGAATTCCGTGTCCAAAGTTGGACAGAGGAGGGGCAATTCAACTTCCCATATGAAAGGAGAGGGAAATTTCGTGAATCCCATCCCCTCTATCGTAAGGGACGTAAGAGGGGAATCTGAGCCCTCCATATGGAAAAGAACGGGGCGAGGAGAGAAGAGGGAAATCTGTCCCTTTGTGGAAAAAGAAACGGGAGATTCTCAGCTTCGTAAGAGGAACCTCAACGCCACACAAGATGCGACTAAAAAAGGGTATTTCGGTCATGGGATTTCAATTTTTTTTCTTCTTCTTTTTAAGAAAGTAGGTAGTTTTACCATAACACGTGGCGTAATTCAGCAAGGTATAAAAAGACCTTGACTTCACGCATATGGTAATGCGCAAGTTATCGTGCGTGAAAATGCCTGGCACTGGTGTTGTAATTGTTCGGAAAATCACAATAAAGTTGTTACGAAAGTTAAGACATTGTCAAAGCAGCTACACGAGAGAGACAGATAATGGACATCCTGTATTTAATAAAAAAAAAAATCACTGTTCAATAACTCCCGAATTCAACACACATATAAGAAAAAACGAGCCAGTCTGTTAGAGAAACGCAAATTCAAATCAAATGTTTTCTTTTTAACAGAGCCCTTTCACTAACAAGTCTCTTGTCGCACGCATATTTCCGTTCACAGATTCTTCGTTTTGTTGAAGTAACCAAACGAAATACATCTAAGTGATACGTACCTAAAATATCTCATATGACCTCTCCAAAAGAGTTGATCATCTTCCTAAATGAGCTTTAATTGAATCGTACGTCTTAAACGGACCCTCTTTCACTCTGTCATGGATTACCCTAAAATGAGTTGTTTCGAAGGCAATCATTACTGTGGACACTCGTTGACCGCAGTCATCATGCCGCGAATTCGAAAGTCATGTAATTGGTTCGGTCTCTCCTCGCTTCCAATAGGAGAGATTCTCGTCATTCTTCCGTGCTATAAAAGAGGGTTTCCTTAAGCTGAGAAGAGCATTATAGTATCCTACTACCTCGTTCATCTCTTCTTCACTATTCTTTTTTTTTTTTTTACTTTCTATCTTTTTATATCAACTTTGCTGAGTCGAACACTCACAAAAATGCACCTTTCTTCGTCATATAATAATAATAATAATAATAATAATAATAATAATAATAATAATAATAATAATAATAATAATAATAATAACAACATTATTATTATTATTTTCATATTGAAAAATCACTTCATGCATCAGAATATCCCTTCTCTAAGGGAAACACAAGAAATATTTCAGCCATTTCCACGTCAACAATGCTATTCCCTATATATTCTCAATTTCGTTGATATTAATGAGTCCTTTAATGAGAATTAAAATATAGGTTTCCGCCGTTAATGAACTGGAAACTCTCTCTTTCTCTCTCTCTCCTCTCTCTCTCTCTCTCTCTCTCTCTCTCTCTCTCTCTCTCTCTCTCTCCACATATATTTTTGTAGGTTTGTTAATTGCTCTATGGGCGAAAATAGCATCTGGTTTTGTTGGCCGTAGACAGTTAACATATGCAAATTAATACCCTGTGAAGGGTAAATCTCTCTTTCTTTCTCTCTCTCTCTCTCTCTCTCTCTCTCTCTCTCTCTCTCTCTCTCTCTCTCTCTCTCTCTCTCATTTACTTATTCACCTCGTTTAGACGGTGGATACGAGCCTTTTAATATTCAACGCCGGCAGATTTAATCAACTTGAAGTCATCACGAAAAGTACAGAAGAGTTTAAGAAAAAAATAAAAAAAAAACTGCCGGAGATTAGAGAGAGAGAGTGGTAGAGGGCAGATCACTTACCTCAATCTCCTCTCATCTACACTTGACCTATTTCTAAACGCAAATCACTCCTCACTCGGAGTATCTAAGTAACGCAGGGAGATTTAATTTGTAAGTGATTTAGCAAATTCTAAGAAGCTAACTCATTTCTGATTCGCAGATTTCTCACTATTACACTTGCAAATGAGATAACACTCAGGTGCGTAATTCATTCCACTGTAATTTTCCTTGATCTACAGAACTGCAAGGCTTAGTTCTGTTCATTATCCACCCTGCATCCTTAAGACACCATTCCATCGCTGAATCCACTTTCTTTCATTAGAACAGGGTAATTTTTTTTTTCTTCTGTAATGGGTTTAAAATTTACTCTAGTGTAAGTGCTGGGGATTAGTACAGCGCTTATAATACGAATTTAGATAGATGTCTGTTCAAATAATAGGAACCTGTGGATTTAAGTCAAGTCTGGAAAAGCTTTAAGGCTCCAATGCATGTTTACGTACACACACACACACAGAGAGAGAGAGAGAGAGAGAGAGAGAGAGAGGTTTGTCTGAAACAAATCTGGCCATATCAAAATAAAAAAATAAAAAACCAGCCCATATCAAAATTAAAAATAAAAACAATAACACTGATAAGAAACCTTATTAAGAAAACGTGCGCAACCCACGATAGCATACAAGGTCAAAATGGTATTGTTTTAAAAACTCAAAAAACCAAAAATGTAATCTGTAAGACGTTCAAGAAATCTTTCAAAAAATAAAAAGAAAGCAACAGATAATGTTTCTAAGATAGCGGTTGCTTGAACGAAGAATCAAGAAATAAAAAAGGAGTATTGGAAATCTATAATTGTTTTTGGCGAGATAGGCCCAGATAGAAATATTGGAAAACAAACTAAAAAAGAAAACCTCCATGGGAGCCTTTTGAAAGATAAAATCCAGCAGATATTGGTACAATTACATGTGAATTTGCGATCGAATTTGAATAACAAAGGATCAAAGATGTATGTACGTATGTGTGTATATATGTATCTATTTATGTACGTATATATGCATATATATATATATATATATATATATATATATATATATATATATATATATATATATATATATATATATATATATATATATATATATATATATATATATATATATATATATATATATATATATACATACACACACTTATATATATATATATATACACACACACACACACACACACACATATATATATATATATATATATATATATATATATATATATATATATATATATATATTATTATATATATATCTTGCTTCAATATTTGTAGTATGTAATCAGTTTAAGGATCATCTCATTGAAAGAAAAAAAAAACAATAATTAGTGATTAAAACAATGCATGAAAAACATTACAATGGACAAGCTAAACCCACACCGAATAAAAGGACGAAGGTCACCGTTGATTACGAGATCGCGAAACAAAACCTTACCCTTTACAAAAGCCACAAGTAAGCTGCCGTGACATCTCGATTTTCAAGTCACGGCGCGAGTGACAAGGTAACCGAGTCCCTCAGGTGCTGAGAGTGTTCGCAAGTCGCGCTTTAAAAGATTGGAAACCAGAGTGGTGGCAACAGATTGCCCATTTTTAATTTATACTTGCCCTCTTCTTTAATATGACCAAACTCAACAGGTAAATTATGCAATTTGTTTGTTTATTTATTTTTTTTTGTGGTCAAGATTTTTCCTCTTCGTTTCTCATGCCAGCTTCAGCTTGTACCACTACAACAAAGCCTTAGTCTAATTACGCTTGCTTGCACTTTTTATCTTCCAAAGGAAAAGGCTGACAGTCTTCTTAGATTCTCGTTGTGCTCTGATCTTCCGCAACTTCAGAGCTGCACAAATCATTGCAAAGCCAACGTTTGTAAAGAAGATGCCATCTCCATAAAACTTCAGCTTATCTGACTCACCCCTTGCTCAACCTCAGGAGGTTCCATGTTAACTCGCTTTATTGCCATTCCTATTCCCAATTCCATCCCTCTTTGGTTTTTCTGTGATTCTACATGACAACTTGACCTAGCATTTTGCCGTATTTTTTCCTCCTCACCCACAACACTGACTTTCATCCTTCATCTTAGGAGAGTATTAGTACACAGCCAGTTTATAAAAAGGTATTACTCTTTAATACATTCAAGCACCATCGAATGACGCTTGCATTTACACATTTCAGGACTCTCTCATACCTGCTCATATCTGGTTATCCTCTCTCAGTAGCTTTTGGGTGGCTTACATCATCATCAGAAGGGGTCTTGCACAAGGCTTTACTACGTGAAACTCTTTCTCGCCGCTTCTTTCACTTCTGTGAAGTTATTCCGAGTTTCCTGCACGACCACTGTATTACTGTCGTAGCTGATGAAGCGACTTCTTCTCTTCGTGTCGACCCTGGTGCATTCAGGGATCTGCTCTCACCTCTATCCCTTTCAATTTCTTCATGAATGACCTCATACAAAAGCCCTTTTGTCCTGCCAATCAATATATTGATGTTCCTACACGTAAAGTCTGTAAAGACAAAATAACTAAGGTGACAAGATATAGAATAGAAAACCATAAGCTTTCATGCTACATAGGAGAAACTCAAAAACGAAATTAAAGGCCAAAATAGTTGACCCCCAAAAATATCAAGAAACGGAGAGAGAGAGAGAGAGAGAGAGAGAGAGAGAGAGAGAGAGAATTTTTTGGGCGTTGAAATGTGGAGAGGTAAGGGAAGAAGAAGAAGAGGAAGGGAGGAGGAGGAGGAGGAGGAGGAGGAGGAGGAGGAGGAGGAGGGTCTACGTCAGGTGGAAGTTATTGAATAGCATTGATTTCACCAAAGGCTCGCTGCCAGAAGAAAGTCACCCCCCCTCCCCCTCCATCACCTTCAACCCCCTCCCCCCAAAAAAAGAAAAAAAGAAAAATATGAAAGAAATGCTCAACAGAAAGGGAAAGAAAAGACCCAAACAAAACAATTGACTACAATGTCTTATCGAAAACTACTCATGCGCGTAAAGAAAAACTTGGTAAGAAAACACACCCAACGAAGTCTCGATTTAGGATAAGGAAATGCTAAGTAAATTTTCAGTATTTTGCTTTTCAGCCATGAGAGCAAATTTATAAATAAAAAAAAAACTAATAATAAATTAAAATATTACGAGACCGATAAAAAATCGAAAAACGATCAATTTATACCAGAATGAAAACTTCCACTAGAGAACTTTGTGTATGGCATTAAGCATAAAACATCTTCACAGAACCTATCTTAAATATTTCTTAAAAAAGAAATATCCGTTGCGCATACTGACAAATACGAGAATAGTGTCGGGAACTTTCGAAATCTCATAAGGAACGATCATTCGTACGATGGTAGTTAGGTTAATGAAAGTATAAAATCATTGCAAGTGATAAACTTTAATAACACCTCAAACTACAGCCCTATCCGCCTTTCTTTCGAATACTAATTTTCCTAATTCTTAAACACCTTGAAAATAATCCTCTATATTAATGTCATTATGCTCTCTCTCTCTCTCTCTCATATACCTCATATATATATATATATATATATATATATATACATATATATATATATATATATATATATATATATATATAAACGAATACCACAGGAAAATGACAAGCAGAAGTTCAGTATCAAGCTACTTTTCACGTGTTGTTTACTCACGCATCGCCGGGGCACAACGCTTGGATAAACAACACGTGAAAGCGACTGGTACTGAACTTTTGCCTGTCGTTTTCCTGTGGTATTCGACTTATATACTGAAGTCACGTGCAACTACATTGATTTTTCTAAGCATATATATATATATATATATATATATATATATATATATATATATATATATATATATATATATATAGAATATATAGAATTATCTTACGAGCCAATGGCATAGACATTGCTTATCAATCACTTTTTCAAGCACAGACCAAGCGTTAGCAAATTTCTCTGATACTATATACGAGCATAGTGCTTTCTAGTACCCTTTCGACTTTCTGCTACTGTAGTTCGTGGGCGTCGACACCCTTACGCTGCAAGCTTGTCAATTCAATGGTTTGACTTGAAAGAGAAACGATAGATAGTTTGTGTGATACTGCTGCCCCTAGGTTAATTTAGAACGCTGATTCTCTGCAAGATAAGTGGCATGCAGTAAATCAAAAAGCTCTGGAACTAAAGCGGTGTATGAATACTGAAATAAGAGCGCTAGAGATCTGAACAGGAAAAAAAGATTGAAAGGTTTCCTGAGAGCCTAACAGGAAAACAATGTTCCAATGACGATAGGCAAAAAAAAAAAACAAAGAAAAAAAAAACATGAATCCCATTATCCATAAAAAAAAGGAAGCAATGTCAATAATACCTTGCTTCCGGAAAATACTGAATGATAAGTAGTGCAAAAGCTAATTAAATCTGTGATCACACGTTACAGTTCCAGATTAATCGGAATCATCAAGTGTACCGCTAACAATGTAGGTCCCCGTAGGGGGGTAGTACCGTCAGTGCACCTCATGCGCTGCACTGTAGGCATTACTTAAGGTTCTTTGCAGCGTGCCTTCGGCCCCTAGCTGCAACCCCTTTCGTTCCTTTTACTGTACCTTCTTTCATATTCTCTTTCTTCCATCTTACTTTCCACCCTCCCCTAACAATTGATTCATAGTGCATCCGCGAGGTTTTCTCCTTGCCACACCTTTCAAACCTTTTACTGCCAATTTACATTTCAGCGCTGAATGACCTCATAGTTCCTAGTGTTTGGCCTTTGGCCAAAATTCTATATTCATTCCAATTCAATACCAACGTAGATGAAATGGTGAAACGACGCCATGTTAGGTAAACCTCAAGTCAATAAAATGGCAACTATTTGAGCCCTGGATCTTTATGCAGACCGACAGCTAATTCAATAGTCGTCAAACAACTACAGCAACAGCGAAATCGAGTAACTGCCACCAGATCTGAATGATACGAATAGCGTATGGTATTGGGAAGGATTTCAAATCCCAGACCGCCGCTCTGAAGGACGCAAGGTTAGGATATGTCTAGACTCACTAAGTGCTCAAAAAAGAACTACTTTCCTTTGTATTTTTGTTTATATAAACAAAAATAAACTCTGAAGGGCGCCAACTGTGTACTGTATCCTCACCGACAATGCTTAACGGCTTAAGAACGAGGGCCATATTTGCTGGCTAAGGGCAGCACATTTGAAGAGACCCTTCGTCACGCCCTTCCGTAAAGCCATAGCGGATAAAGGTAGATAGTTCTAAATTTAAATGACATAATCCTTATTGCTTCCCGAATTGATATCAGTTATCAGACTGAATTTTCGGACGGAAGGTATTTATAAGAGACTTGAATTCAAGTTTTATCCCAAGGAACCTATCATAATCCAGACTAATGATCTACACTGGTTAAATTATTTATTTACATGGGTATACCCAAAAGAAAGAGACTCAGTACAGTCATTAGACAAAGAGTCAGACCCAGCTGAACTATCAGAACGTCGCATAGAGTCATCTGGAAGCAAAATGTTTTTCGATGTGACGAAAGAAATGATTCTAACTTAAAAAACTGAAGTATTATGAAACAATTAAGCCTTATTTTTAGCGGACCAACAAAAATCTTCAATCTCTGGATCTTGTAAGCTAACTGAAGAGGATAGAAGACTACTCCACAACCGTTAAAGACAGCTCAGCTATTTCACAGCGGTAAGCGTTTTCGATTGACATTTCATTTCTTGATGCCCATCATCCTGACAGAGCCTTTTCTCGCCGAATTTAATTCTCGTTAACTGCATATTAAAAAGTATTCGGAATAAACTAAAGGACTGGCGTTAAGAAGATCCAGATGGGTTTCCCCATTATCTTTTCTTCAGAGATGTCTGGGTCCCTTCTCCCGAATTCAGTGCATTTTGCGTTTTTATCGTCTGGGTAATATTTAACCAGGTGAGCGAAAACTGACTGCAATACCTGCACGCCAATTTTCATCCTTCTTAAGGTTATGGGAAATGTCATGTTTAAGGTTTTACTTAAGTACCTTGCTTCCTGAGAACCAATTTATCTGTTTCTACTTCATCTCTCGAGTGTGTCTTAACACACGAACATTCTAGTGTGCGGTAGTCTCTTTCGCAAGACAGGGCAAGGCGTTATCTCATGAATGTTCGTGCAATAAAAAAACAAAAAGAATGAAAGCCTTGATCAAGTGTAGGCAATGCATCTAAAGTGAGATACTCCTGAATAAAAACATTCATCTGAAGCCCAAACTCTGACATGAATGCTATGTTCCCTGACAACTATCTTCAAGTCAATCCTACAGGAATAACTGCGCATGAAGTAATGCCATTAAAAGAAATAAATGCTTCGTTGTTACATATCTCTCTCTCTCTCTCTCTCTCTCTCTCTCTCTCTCTTCATATTATCATAATACCTAGACTCATGAGGCACACTTAAGGATCTCATTTAATGTGATACGCAATGCACATCAAAACACTGTCATTTTGATTCGCATTACCGCCTTCCTAATCGGGAGTAATGCTGTTTGTCCTTCCAATAATTCATGCTATGCCTCGCTATTTTCCATTTCTTTGACACGAAAATCTGAAACCGTGCCACACTGACTTATCCTTCATTACCTTAAGTCTTTAAAATCTGGTACACACGTAACTGCCATTCAGGTAACCAACATGCCTCAGAAAATCTTTTGCTTCTCATCCTCCGCGTATCACAGCATAGTCTCTTTTGAGCCTTATTACATAAAAAAAATACCTGATGACCTTTTTTTTTCTCTAGTGCAAAATACACCCAAATTTCCTTAAAGAAAAACATCCCCGGCGATGGACCAAATGCCTTATTTCATATGACGAGTTCACTGGGCAATCCTCTTCGTAAGACAACGGTGCTCTATTTACTGGGCGACCTTCATTGCGTCTGTTACTTGTTAAAATTAAGTTGATCACGAGATGCTTTTAATGTTAGCTCTAGTCTTTCACAAACGACATTAATCTCCCTCCTACTGAATGCCCTCACATGCTACCAATGCGATCAGTCATGAAACACACTCCCCTTATCTATAGACTTCATTAATTTCACATTCGTTCTCCATCAAATCCCTACCACTACCACCCCGCCACCCTTTGCGGACGCTCCGTTACTTATACTGTAAGATGGGATGAACGTTTCTTTAATTCACTGTTGACCTTGTCTGACTGGACTCCATTGTTGAACAATAGAAATTTCTCAATGTTTTCCTATCTGGTCTTATGGCAATTCAAACACACATGATCGTCACTGGGAGGTGACACCTAAGAGTCTGCTACTTCAAATTCTGAAATTCACAACCTTCTTCTTCTTCTTCTTCTTTTTTCGGCCTTAATAGTCCCACTGTATAGCAGGGTCGGCCGCCCGAGTCAACTTTCTCCATCTATTTCTATTCCTTGCATCTTCTTCCCCCACTTCCCACCTCACCCATATCCCTCCTCACCACACCCATACATCTGATCTGCTGACGCCCCACACTCCTCCTCCCCCCCCCACCCCCATCACTGGCATGTTCTTAGCTCTCTTGATTGGTTCCACCTCCTCTCTCCTTATTACATGGCCATCGTATCTCAGACGAGCTTCCCTAGCTCTCCTTTACATTACATTCACCACCTCTCCTAAGACATTTCCCCTTATAAAAGCTTTTGAAAAACGTCGTCCAGGTTCTGGTTACATCATTCAAATAAAACATAAACGACAAATACATTTTTCTTTTTTTTTATAGCATTTTACTCCTCTCAGCTTTCGCTTATGTAAGTTACTGAGCACTGATAACTTCTAATTTTCAGTTCCGATTTCCTTAATTATGCCTTAGCATGTATATTGATTTAAAAACGGTGCTTTTTTTTTTTAAGATAGCCTGATGATGAGGTGAGGTATGTTCCAATCTTGAAACTAGTCGCAATAATATCCCACCCATTCCTCATCTATCAGTCTATCTATCTATATGCATGAGTACACATACAATATATATATATATATATATATATATATATATATATATATATATATATATATATATAAATATATATAATATATATATATATATATATATATATATATAATATATATATATATATATATATATATATATATATATATATATACAGTATATGTTTAGTGTACACCTGATGGAGGCCGCATCACTCGCTGACCTCAGGAAAAAGACTGCCTGTATTTACGCGAGTTAATTCAAGGCTGACTGAACGAGACAGTAAAAAAAAAAAAAAAAAAAAAAAAAAAAAAAAAAAAAAACTGCGCTGCAAGTCCTTGACGAAGAAATATCCCGAGTCTGCCTGAAAAGTCGCTTGGAAACAAAAGCCCTGGCCTGGGAGGGCATCATGATGCAACAGCCATGCAAATTGATTTTATTTTTCTGAAAAGAAAACTATTGTGCCGGCTTTGTCCGTCCGCACTTTTTTTGTCCGCCCACATATCGTAAAAACTACTGAGGCTAGAGGGCTGCAAATTGGTATCTTGATCATCCACCCTCCATTCATCAAACATGCCAAATCGCAGGCTTCTAGACTCAGTAGTTTTTATTTTATTTAAGGCTAAAGCGAGCCATGATTGTGCGTCTGGCAACGCTATTGACAGGCCATCACCGGGTCGTGGCTGTAAGTTTTCTGGGCCGCGCCTCACAGCATTATACACTGTACAGAAAACTCGATTACCCCGAACAAACTTCGGCACATTTTTTACTTATTTATACCTTAGAATCGATAACTTTATTTTGCAAATCTACTAAGAGTATCTTTCGTACAAAAGAATAACTTATAAACGGTGGTTACAAACTAGACTTGGGTTGTTTCATAAACAATCTACTGTGCCTCTGTTGACTCTTGTACTTGGCAGTTAGACAACTGTTGTGGAAAAGTGCATTAGCAACCTCATCCACAAGAACTGGTGAGAACCAGAAGGTTAACTCACCCGCAGTTGTAATCTCTTTAAAATCCCTAACGTTTCTGGAACCAAAAACTTTCCAATTTTTCAAGGCTAGCAAAACAATATATATATATATATATATATATATATATATATATATATATATATATATATATATATATATATTATGCATATATATATACTGTATATGTATGTACGTATGTATGTAAATATACAATCAATACATGCAAACAAAAACAATACGAATAATATAAACTAAGAAAAGAAAAAACTACATTTAAATGCTATGAGGGCCTGGATGTGAATGTGAGTAAGGATGGAGCTATCTGGGTGTATTCCATTAATTAAAACCCGCTGATCCTCTATTGACCTAGAAATGTATCTGGTAGTCTGCTGACAAGTACAGAAATAGGAAAATAAAGGATAATAACGGTTCTGAGAAAGATAATAAAGATAAAAAAACATACACAGACAATTCGGAGAAAAACAAAATAAGTTTCTTCTCAATTACGAATAAATATGGCAAAATTTCACACCAACACGTGATTGTCAGTTATATCACCTCGGATGTCATGAAAATATTTTAGAAAGGCACTGTGGCCTAAATCAGTGAGGCAGCCCAGCGAAAGACGCTCTTCACAAAGAACACTCAGGGGTCTTGGAAACTGACCAGCTTTTATAAGCGCTATTCCAGGAGAGAGAGAAAAAAAAGTAAAAAATGTACCGAACTTTCTTCGGCGCAATGGAGTTTTCTGTACTGCCGCTACAGCGTATTATCAAGGGCACCGAAATAGATCTATCTTTCGGTAGTCTCGGTTTAATGCTGTATGAGCCGCGGCCCATAAAACTTTAACCAAGGTCCGGTGGCGGCCTGTCTTATATCGTTGCCAGACGCACGATTATGGCTAACTTTAAGCGTAAATAAAATAAAAACTACTGAGGCTAGGGGGCTGCAATTAGGTATGTTTGATAATTGGAGGGTGGATGATCAACATAACAATTTGCAGCCCTCTAGCCTCAGTAGTTTTTAAGATCTGAGGGCGGACAGAAAAAATGCAGACAGGAAAGTGCGGACGGACAGACAAAGCCGGCACAATAATTTTCTTTTACAGAAAACTAAAACGTGGATTTATAAGACACCATGTGGTGGTGGGAAACATGACAGTGATGCTTGGAGAAGTCTTTAGAGATATTCTAAAATAAAAGGAAAAAATTATACACCCTGTAAATATGGCTGTAAGTAACCACAAAAAATTGCAGCAAGTACCATATTTTTCTATAATTCTGTCAGTGTTACACAATCAGTCTTATTATTATTCAAAAAATGAACCCTTTTAATATGGAACTATATCCCACAGGAGCCATTGACTTGAAATTCAAGCTTCGAGAGAATATGGCGTTCATTTAAAAGAAGTAACAGAAGGTAACAGGAAATAACAAGATGAAGAGATCAGTTACACGAAGGAAAAAATAAATCAACAAATTAACATACAGGTAAAAATGTAAGTAAATTATAAAATAAACGGAGAATTGCTTAAGGCTTCGTATCTGAAGAGTTATTGTGCTCTCTTCACATTAATTCCACTGGTCTCTGCGATTCCATAAACGCAGAATACCGAAGTTTCAAAAATAGACCATACAGAATTATGAAACGAACAAATTAGACGACGTTTCGGTGCAAGATTGTCCAGCCTCTCGTACGAGTCGCCCGGAGATGCATTTCTCCTCCTCGTGTGTCTGTGGGAGAGACATATATGTAAGAAGACGACCTTGACCCTCTAACGATCGGATAATGAGAGAGATGTCGAGAAACACGAAACACAATGGATATCCATCGAGTACAGCGCCGCCACGGTACTGGGGGAGGCTCTCGACATCCGGGCGCAGGAAGGGGTCTTCTGACGATTAAGTCAGTCTCTCTCTCTCTCTCTCTCTCTCTCTCTCTCCTCTCCTCTCTCTCTCTCTCTCTCTCTTCTCTCTCTCTCTCTCTCTCTCCAAGAAAGATTCTCTCTTTCCTTGTCTCCCTGTCTACCTACCCACCTAAAAATCGTAAGTGATTACACCTGAGCAAAAGGTTATTGAAGTGCCAACACGAATGAAGTAAATTTGTTGAAATACGCTGTATGACTTTCGAATTGCATGCAGATGTTATTGATTGCTGGGGATATATTGGCTGTCGCCAGTCAGGTCATATAATCATTGGCACTGATCCAAAATTACAGATATATGTAACAACATTTGGGAAGCAGAATATGCACGACGTTTAACCTAGGATTATTTTCGCATGTTGCCAATTCAATTTTTCGGTGCGATTCCACTGACTGTTTACTAATTTTATCAACATTATTATTTGCATGTGCGTAACACATTCGATTCAGTCATGCACTTCATTACACTCTGACACAAACAGAAATATGTAACAGATTCAGAATCTAATCATTTCCTAGAAAGACCGAAACATTTGCATGCACAAACACTAAGAGAGAGAGAGAGAGAGAGAGAGAGAGAGAGAGAGAGAGAGAGAGAGAGAGGACTGCACGTGGTCCTCTTCGGCAATGTTATTCAACTTCAACATAACAGACCTCTTACTAACATTAACCTTGAATTTTAACTTGACAGACTTACTAACTGACATTAACCTTGAATTTTAACTTTACAGGCTGCTCACTGACGCTAACAATAATACCCGCACCCTTGAATAGAACCTGATGATCTTCGCATTTGGAATCTATTCCTGACATTGTTTTCCTAGATGAGAACATTTATGATCATCAACTTGCATGGCAATACGAGATTTAGCATTTGTTGCAAATTGTTGACAATGCATATCTATCTTAGCTGAACAAAACGTGCAGTGTTGAGGACGGAAATTTGGAAGATCCTGCCGATTCCTAATTTGCTACGACTGAAATGAAAGCTGAGGTCCAAAAATGGATAATGATCTAGAATTAAGTAAACAAATAAACTCTGCCAACACAAACAAGAACAAAATGAGTGGTCGGTGATTTAGCACGTTCAATGCAGATCAGTGCTCGGCAAACCGGTTCGAGCCTGCGCTTGAGCTCAAAAGGAAAATGTAACCACGGCTTGACAATGAGCCTCCTGCTGCTGTGTGCGGGCAAGAATTATTGGCCGGGTCGTGATATTTGCAACCTTCTTATTGTGCATAAAAAAGGGTACACGTAACGATAAAGCTGTTACTTTCTTACACGTAACGATAAAGCTGTTACTTTCTTTAGATAATATCGAAGTGAAAAAATTATATTAAATATTAAGTGAAGGATATTCATAATTGCGTAAATAACATGGGCGAACTACAGGGGAAAAGTGAAAATACCAAATCCTTCAAAAAGTATTACGGGTCTGAATAGAAGAATGGGTGGCTGGCTTGTGTAATGTTTAAGTGCTTCCAGAAAAATTCCTTGGAGAGAGAGCGATCTGGCACTTTGTACGAGGAAAAAGTTGTCTGGGAAAAAAAGGGGGCATAACCATTCAGAGTATAACAGCTACAGACACACAGTGAAACATTCTGACTAAAAAAACTGTGACTGCAAAGAAGAAAAGACAGCACTGCAGGATGAGAACAGTGCGATTCTATACGTATTCTCCTCCCATTAAGTGTGTGTGTGTGTGGGTGTGTGTGTGTGTGTGTTTTGCAGGCCACGCGTGAAGTCTTAAAGTAAACGAAAGACTTCGTAAAGTAACTGAATCATGGAAAAGCATGCGCGTGGAATGCTAGAAATACAACTGATGAGAAATGAAGCATAGTGAGGAAGTGTGGGTTGTACTGAACTTTAGTTTTCATGGTTAAATGAGCGTTTGTAAAAGCATGCAGCCAAAAGAATTAGTATTATTTTCGGGAGAGTATTATTTTAGGTAAGAATTATAAATATTCAAGAAAGGAGGGAAAAGGGAAGTTAGGAAAATACGAGAGAGTGGAATGGAAATATTTGTTAATGATACCTCACAGACTACTTGTCGCGAATGAATAATAATCTAGACGTTGATGAGGATTAACTTTGCAAAATTAAATTTAGAGCGAATCTCAAGGAGAGTCAAGTTATACGAGTAAACGTAAGCAACGAGTAGCTTTTCCATACAGGCCGGGATCTTTATTACTACACATGACGGACAAAAGAGCATGATAGGAAAAAAATGCAGAAATACGGGGGGGGGGAGAAGTATTTTAAAGGACCCGTGTCCTGTAATATGTAAAAGAGTTGACTGCATTTGCATAAAATGGTCATTAAAAGTAAGCCATTTTAGGTAAAATTTATAAGTAAGGAAATCGAAAGCGAAGATAATTGTTTATTAATTCAAGTAAACCCAAGTTCATAAATAGTTTACACTGTGAGGATTAAATATTTACATTGGCTTACAGCAACATTCAAGTCTCAAAAAGCGGTCGTGTGGAAACGAAAACTCTCTCATTATTAAACATAATCGTTCATTTGCTTATCGTGTTCTCATGGGAAGAGTGACTCAGGTACTGCTGTAGCCCTTCCAATTCTACGAGAGAATATTTTTTAAACAGTGACAAGATTTACAGAATGGTGCACGACAATCTATACTAGTTACATTAAGAGTATATTATGATAATAGTTTTCCGGTAGTGAATTCACCATTCAAGTACAAAGTGAAAAAGTTTACCACTATTAAGCTTCACAATTATTCCAAAAAGCAAAAAGGCGGGTTATTTTTGTGTAAAAGAAAACTATTGCGCCGGCTTTGTTTGTCCGTCCGCACTTTATTCTGTCCGCACTTTTTCTGTCCGACCTCAGATCTTAAAAACCACTGAGGCTAGAGGGCTGCAAATTGTTTATGTTGATCATCCACCCTCCAATCATCAAACATGCCAAATTGCAGCCCTCTAGCCTCAGTAGTTTTTATCTTATTTAAGATTAAAGTTTGCCATAACCGTGCTATCGGCAGCCATATAGGATAGGCCACAACCAGGCCGTGGTTGAAGTTTCATGGGCCGCGGCTCATACAGCATTATACCGAGACCATAGAAAGATAGATCTGTTTTCGGTGGCCTTGATTATGCACTGTAGCGGCTGTACAGAAAACTCGATTGCGCCGAAAAAACTTCGGCGCATATTTTATTTGTTTTCCTAGTAAACAGACCGGATTTTGTGAACACAGGTCGTGAAACAATATCAAGTCATTTGTGACTGGACATACCCCAAAATTATCTACTTGTCTGGACCCTATCTGGAAACTGCGTACGAAAAATGTCATTATAAAAAATTCTTCAGAGAATGTAAATGATGTTAGTCTCTAAAATATCATAAAAAAATTCTTTAGAGAACGTAAATAATGTTAATCTCTAAAATATCATTATAAAAAATTCATTAGAGAACGTAAATGATGTTAATCTCTAAGTGTATAAAGGCATTTAAAGACTATAGTACAATATGAAACTACAAGAGAGACTGGACCCTCCAGATGATCATTGTGAAAACACTCAATAGCAACATACTGAACGAACCATAAAGAATAAGCGAACGATAGTAAATGCATCGGGACGAAAACATCTTCAGATAGGCCCAGTTTCTCTCGTCTTTTCCCATGTTTTTGTTGAATATCGGCCACGCAGAAGTACTGTACAAAAGAATGCAACATTCTCTGGCATTAAGTGCGAAAACTAAACCAGCGAAAAACGCAAACAATCCTACAAGCATTAGTCACCAGATTACTCCCCTCGCACCTAAAGACAACGAAAACATGTCTGCTGCACCGAAGATGCCTCTTGTCCAACGCTTTCTCGCATTCTTGTGGATTGATTGATTTATTGAAAAAAGGACAAAAAACCTGGAAGCAACAACAACATAGGTCGCTGGCACCATTGCGTTTTTTTTCTCTTTTTTTTTTATTCGTTATACTTTGGGTTTTTACCAGGTTACCTATCGAAGGGATTAAAATTTCATATGTTGCCGCTATGAAATCTTAACTAATGACATTGTTTAGGGTTAGACTGTTAAAATGTTAAAAATAATTAAACTAACAGCGAATTACGAAAGGTGAGCAATTGTGTCTATATACAATTACATATAAGACACATACTACATACATAAATGTGCATGTGACCGTGTAAGCGCGAGTGTGTGTGTGTGTGTGTGTGTCTGAGAGAGAGAGAGAGAGAGAGAGAGAGAGAGAGAGAGAATAATCTCTTCTTAGTTCCCACTGAAACGTCACCTCGCAGCCTCTATTCTGTTCGTAATACCCATCAATGTATTTAAAGGGAAGAATCTATACCTCTATTTTGTTCTTCTTAGTAGAGGTCTATCCTCTCAAATGCTGACACCTTCCAAATCCTAAAAGAATGAGTAACAAAGTTTAATTATACGAAGGAATGCAAAACTGATTTTAATTAAACCGCGCCATAATGAAATGACTATCAGAATAGGAAAAGAGCAGCCATAAGACACCGGGTCCATGAGGCACTACAATCACAGATAAAAGCGGACAATCTATAAATAAATAATGTGTTCGGTATTGTACGTTTCCTCTGTATTCTATACACTTAATCAAGGAACAAAATAATTGCGACAAACATTACACGTGTTCGTTGTAATGGAATATAGAATTTTGGCCCAAGGCCAAGCGCTGGGACCTCTGGGGTCGAAAGGGTTGAAAGGTGCAACAGGAGGAAAACCTCGCAGTTGCACTAGGAAAACAGTTGTTAGAAGAGGGTGGAAAGTAAAATGGAGGAGTGAATATGAAAACAGGTACAGTAAAAGGAACGAAAGGTGTTGCCGCTAGGGGCCGAAGGGACGCTGCAAAGAACCTTAAGTAATGCCTATAGTGCAGCACTGGCGGCGCTACCCCCGTACGGGACCGTGTTCGTTAGACCCACTGGCTTTGCCAATGACCACATTACCCAGAACACCTGGCAAAACAGGTGATTTCTTGGACACAGCTTAGGCAACAACTGACCTCAACCAACTGCCAGCAAAGCAAACTGCGGCCAGAGACAAATACCTTAAGTAAGCTTGAGGGTAATCCCTGCACCACTGTTTACGAAGAAGAACATGACTAGTTTCTCTCTCTCTCTCTCTCTCTCTCTCTTTACTTTCTTCGTGGGCATTTTGCCCAGATGGTTCGATGGTCCACTGTACTAGAGAATCAATACGGCCATCGAACGCAACAGGTTGTAAGCAAAGAATTTCTCTTATTGGTTGTTGCCTTTCGACATTTTTTACACGCAGGGTGAAAATATGTCAGTATCACAGCTGTTGTACTTGAGTGCTTCCTAGGAATTTATTTAAGGCACTCGTGTAGACATATTTTGAACGGGATACGTTGTTAAGCCAAATTTCCAGTGGTTCATTAATTTATGATTTTGTAACGAGAAAATTATTGGATTAACTCATACGGAAATGGAAGCTACCGAAGTTTTAAATTTGACTCAACATTTGCGCACGTATAGTGTCATTCCGCCTAGTTTTCTCGCGATTAATATACTGCAAGTGGTCGTGTAATATTTTGGCGAGCTGTTCAACAGTAATGTAACTTACAAACATATAATGGATTAAAACGCAGTTAAAAGCTACAAGTCAGGAGATTAAAGTCATTTATTCTCATTACCCAAATGTTTCAATTTTAGTGTTTCTTATGTGAAGGCTTGCTTTTCTTAGGTGACGAGGCCAACGTTACTTTAGTTAATACGCCTCCTAATAAAACTACCACTGAAATGGGTACTTTCAAGTTTTTGTCAACTTTCTGCTGCTGTTTATAAGAAAAAGTAAATAACGTAATCTAAACAATCACCTCTGATTAGTGCGTCACGCCTCTATGACCTGACAACTAAGACCCTACCTATTGAAAGAAACTCCTCGTAAGACTAACAGCCGATCATTACAGAAAGTGTTGGGATGACCTTGTAGGCCCCAGCGCTTGGTCTGTGGCCTCAATTTTATATTCCAATTCCAATTACAGAAAGAGGGGGATGTCTTTACTAAAAGCGACTAGAGTGCGTTTGACTCGTAAAGCGAAAATAATGATTATCCGGAAATGTAAAAAAATCGGGAAGCGCGGACCAACAAACAAAATAAAAGATTAGAAAAACTAACGCATCCGTGCGCATGTAAGTATGTAGTCTTACTTTAATGTAAAGGATAAAAGAAAGGCAAGAGCTGGTTGATGAAAGTTTTAAGGACGAAAGTGAGTGCTGAGGACGTAAGAAGGCCAATCAAGGGGTTGGAAAATGGAAAGAAACCGGGAGTCTACGGGATCAGAAGTGAGATGCAGTGGTACAGTTGGAAAGCTTCAATGAACTGGTGACCAGGGGTCACGAGGTATGTCGGGAGGAGGAAAACGTTCCGAAATAATGATTAAGAGGAATAACTGTTCCTTTGTATAAAGAATACTGAGAAGGCTGGAGAATTAAAGGTGGACAATGGTACTTATTATACCAGAAAACGTAGTGCGAAAGGATTTTTGTTGAGATAGTTAAGACAATAGAAGAATTAACTGGAGAAAGACAGTGTGGGATTAGAAAAGGAGCAGTGTGTATGGACTACGTATTTGTTATGAAAGAGTTACGCGAGATGTCTGACAGTAAATGGAAAAATCTGTGGGTAACAATGCGGACCTAGATGCTTATAACAGAATCAATAGAGGCAGTGTGGATATTATAGAAGATGAGTTGTTGCGTGCAAATAAAATTGAATTGAACTGAATATAGAATTTAGGCCAAAGGCCAAGCACTGGAACCCATGAGGTCATTCAGCGCTGGAAAGGAAACTGACAGTAAAAAGGTGCGAAAGGTGTAACAGGAGGTAAACCTCGCGGTTGCACTATGAATCAATTGTTAGGAAAGGGTGGAGAGGAAAATGGAAGAGAACATGAACGGAGGTACAGTAAAAGGAACGAAAGGGGTTGCAGCTAGGGGCCGAAGGCGCGTTTCAAAGAACCTTAAGTAATGCCTAGAGTGCACCGCATGAGGTGCACTTACGACACTAACCCCCTACGGGGAGTGCGAATAAAAGCTTCCATGATGGAAGCAAAGTATATGTTGGAATATGTAAATGTGATGTAAAACTGGTGTAAAAGTTGATGTGAGACGAAGATGTGCTTAGTCTCAATGGTTATTTGAAGTCTTTGTAGATGGACTGATGTGAAAAATCAAGGTGCAGAATTGTAGATTAAGAAAATGCGCCATGAAAGCAGTGCGGAGTGGTTATGTTTGGAATGGTTATGTTTGCAGCTGATACAGTACAAATCGGGACTGGTGAGAACGCACGACAGAAACGTGTGAAAGAGGATGAAAGAATAGACAACTGACAGTAAGTATAAGAGTGAAGCTTTGAGAGTGGAAAGAAACCAAGAAACATTCGGGAGTAAATGAATCTGTGTAAAGGAAAAGGGGAAGCAGTTGATGTGTATATGGTCATGGAGTAAATATAACATAACGCGACACTGTAGGACGGCAGACGAGGCGAGGCACAAAATAGTTAAATCAAGTAAGGTATTACTGAGGGTATTATTGGCAAGCCCAAAATACTAAAGAGAGAATTGAAGAGTCTAAGGAAGTCAAGGTGAGCATGTATGACAGACGCGTTGATCCAATTCTATGCCAAACGGGAAGTGCAAAGGTTAAGTGCAAATAAAAGAAAAAGATGTATGCGGTCGCTATTCTCTGCGTAGCAAATGTGGCGTGGGAAATATTGAATGTGTAAGGAAAGTGGGCATACTTTGTACTGGAGAGAAAGTGTTAATGCAGACGTTATGATATGAAAGTAATGGAAGACTGGGAAGGCGAAAAGACTCCAAAATTAGGGTAGTTTTAGAAGGAAGAAAAAGAGGAATATACAAAAAACAGTGGACTGATGAAGTGGAAGACGTTGGAAGAGACTTTACGCATGATGGAGGAGGTTGGCGCAATGTGTGCAACGGTGTTTGACGCATTGTTGATAACCCTCAGATGTATATTAAGAAGCAGCAGTTACATTATTATTGTGGAAGTTGACTGTATTTTCTATTTCGAGGGCACTGTGAGATATATATATATATATATATATATATATATATATATATATATATATATATATATGTATATATATATATATAATATATACAAATACATATACATGTATATATATACATATATATAAACATAAACCCTTACGTTTCTATGAGGCAGGGCATGGGGTCAGCAACGTCACCAGATCAAAACTGCTAAAAACCTCAAGGGTAATACCTGGTGCAATCCACTCTAAGATAATGAATATGTATTGTGAAAAACGTGTATAGATATACACACATATATATGAGTGTGTATATACTTACTTAAATATGTGTATATATATGTATGTATGTATGTGGGTGTGTATGAGAGAGAGAGAGAGAGAGAGAGAGAGAGAGAGAGAGAGAGAGAGAGAGAGAGAGAGAGATAATCTATACAATGTGTCACAATATATAAGAAAGCTCGTCAGTCAACCCTTCAGCGGCAGGTACTTATGAACCTATAGAATCGTCTCGTCTCTCAGCGGCATATGAAACGGGCGTAAACCTATCACGGATCTGGCCTGGAAGCGACAGCGTATGAGCAATCAGCGGACGAATAAAACAGCCCCTTCGGCCGACAAACTGTCACAAGAGAGAGAGAGAGAGAGAGAGAGAGAGAGAGAGAGAGAGAGAGAGAGAGAGAGAGAGAGATTTAGAATTTATTCCTTTCTATATCCTAATCGGATAGCGAAAAGAAAGGACGAGAGAGAGAGAGAGAGAGAGAGAGAGAGAGAGAGAGAGAGAGAGAGAGAGAGAGAGAGAGAGAGAGAGAGAGAGAATTTATATTTGTTCCTTCTGGTGTTGAGAGAGAGAGAGAGAGAGAGAGAGAGAGAGAGAGAGAGAGAGAGAGAGAGAGAGAGAGAGAGAGAATTTATATTTGTTCCTTCTGGTGTTGAGAGAGAGAGAGAGAGAGAGAGAGAGAGAGAGAGAGAGAGAGAGAGAGAGAGAGAGAGAATTTATATTTGTATCTTCCGGTGTTGTCAGAGAGAGAGAGAGAATTTATATTTGTTCCTTCCGGTGTTGAGAGAGAGAGAGAGAGAGAGAGAGAGAGAGAGAGAGAGAGAGAGAGAGAGAGAGAGAATTAAATTTATTCCTTTCTATATCCTCATCGGAGAGAGAAAAGAAAGAGCAAAAGATTCATCAATTTTAATTTTTCTTCTGGTGTTATCACGGGGAGAGAGAGAGAGAGAGAGAGAGAGAGAGAGAGAGAGAGAGAGAGAGAGAGAGAGAGAGAGAGAATATTACGCTTGATACTTCCGGACCCCATATAGAATGAGAGAGAGATTACAAAAATTAGCCTTTTCCTTCTCGATGCCATCATGCAGAGAAAGAGAAAAGGGAAGAAAAAGGAAGAAAAAGTGGTAAAATTAAATTGATTTTTCTGGTGTTTTACTGAGAGGGAAAGAAGAAAGTATTATACTAGTTCCTTTTGGTGTCATAGTGAAGAGAGAGATAGAGAGAGAAAGAGAGAATTTATATTTGTTCCTTCCGGTGTTGTCAGAGAGAGAGAGAGAGAGAGAGAGAGAGAGGAGATTTATATTTGTTCCTTCCGGTGTTGAGAGAGAGAGAGAGAGAGAGAGAGAGAGAGAGAGAGAGAGAGAGAATTTATATTTGTGCCTTCCGGTGTTGAGAGAGAGAGAGAGAGAGAGAGAGAATTTATATTTGTGCCTTCCGGTGTTGTGAGAGAGAGAGAGAGAGAGAGAGAGAGAGAGAGAGAGAGAGAGAGAGAGAGAGAGAGGATTGTTCCGACGTTCGATGTGGCACTGCCAAAAGGAATAGTGTCAGAGGAATGCGGGGACGGTGGTGGTGGTGGAGGTATAGTGTCATTGTCGGGAAGTTGGGAATGGATGGTGCTGGTCATAGAAGGTCTGAGATTATACGGGAAGAGTCACTTACCGCCTAAACCCGCCCCTCCGCGTCCGTCCATCCGTTCCCCCCCTCCCTCCTACCCCCTCCCCTTATCTTCCCCTACCTTTGTCTCCCTATGTTCTGTCCGTCATCCTCCTCGGAGTCGAAGGAGAGAGAGAGAGAGAGAGAGAGAGAGAGAGAGAGAGAGAGAGAGAGAGATCCAGTGCGACTGGAACGCTCTAGCAGGAACAAGCAAGCGAACGTCTTTCCGGTCGGCCCTTACGACGTTAAAAAACACCACTGAGCAAAATATAGTATTGCCTGATAGCTTGGGTACATCTGTCAAAGAACACAGAAACTGACCGCGCCCGCTGAGTGATGCCACGGCCTGATTGGCTGGATAGTGACAACTCGTGCTCTGATTGGCCAGGAAGCTGCGGTATTCAGGGGATGCCAGAGTAGCTCTAGGCTCTGTGTTCTCACTGTGCCTAGTATGAGTTGGCTCCTCTAGTGGGTAAGTCAAGCCCAAACAGCATTCGTAATCGAGGGGGAGAGACAGTTTTTTCGTGATGGACTAACAAAGCACCAACTTGTGTCCCCCGAGTGCCCCTTCTCTACCATGCCCTCTCAGTCGCTTAGAACTCGACCAGTTAACAGTTGACCCTAAGCTGACATTCTAAGTTCGTTGTGCTCCTGAATAGCGTTCTGGTTTTTAAGGGGGTGCGATCGATGTGCGTCAGTTAATCAGTGGTGGTTTCGGGAAATTAACGGAAAACAGAAGACAAACGGACTCTCTCGTTCATTCAAAACCGCCCCCCTTGGAGAACTCGCCGTTTTTGATCAATCAAACACCACCAGCGCCAGTTGAAGTCCATCAACAACGACATCCCGACGGAAGAGGAAATTTCATTTCAACTCATCATGTGAGTATGAATGCTGCCGCTGCTGTTCGAAAATCGAGTATTTCTAGTCATCTGAAAGTTTCAACTTGTTCTTACAGTAACATTTCATTTTCTGTATACACAGCGGAATCTTCAGGTTCGTCGAAAAATTGTATTATCATAGAAAACGGGTTAGCTACAACCGCATGGTAAACGACAACAAACTGTGACGCAGCCGTTTTATTTTCATGTCCCTTTTCGTATTTTTTGAGATTTAGTCGTGAAACTAACTTTGTCAAAAATTCATGGACCACGCGAAAAAAAAAATGTTTTATAGATTTAAGCACGATGAGAGTCATTGGCAAAATCCTCGAAGATAATGCTAATATTGATCTACATAATGGAGGCAAAGAGCAAATTTAATATCTGCGGCACTTTACAATTCATGTTATTCGTTGGAAAATAATTATTCTATATTGTTTAAACCTTACTTCACCTAGGTAATATCATATATGGAAACTAGGTAGTTTTTCTACCGTTAAATGTTTTTGTGTATCAAAGTTTTGTGTTTCAAAATCTGAAAATTTCACAAAATTTCATAATAAAGAAAAAAAAACGTACAACAAATAAATTCCAATAACATACTTTGCCTGTTTGTCCAATTTAATAATAAGAATCAGTTACCTTCAAAATACCCGCCCCCCCCTTTTTTTTCTCTCTCTACTCTAAAAGTAATTTTTATTCAACAACCTACTAAACTCGTTTGTGGGCGCGCATGCGCAGAAATGCGACACGGTAAATACTTCTGCATGTCTGTCAAGACAGATGTATCACACGAGGGAAAATATCTGACGAAGAAGTTTCACGCACAGCCCACAGGACATTTGATATCTGTCTCTGTACAATTCCTAATGCGTCCAAAAAGGTCAATGACCTCTGTCTTCTTTCATTCACTATCATCTTTACGCAATTCCGACAAACTGAGTCATACTGATCCTGCATTAAGCATGAACTATTAAAGAATAATGTTCATCATCCTTTTATTCGTCTAATCGTCTCTTTTGAGATTAAAGGTGTCAGCAGAACAAGAAAACTTAAATATCTTCACTCCCATCCTTGCGCAAGTGCTTCCGTTCTATTAACCCTAAATTTAAATGAGGTAAAACTTAAATTTATCTCACGGGAACCAAAGGCGAGAAAAAAATGGAAACGCTTTATGTAATAAACGCTGAAAAAAAAAGGTTGAAGAACGAGAAGAAAAAGAAGAAGAAGAAGGTGTCATTCTATTTCATCACATAATGACAGGGTGCAAAAGGCCGAATATACGACAAGGAGATCGCATGACAGCAGGATTAAGGGTTGTGAGCTGCGCGCTCTACAACACCGCTAATTCAATAAAGCAGACCACCAATATGTATATGAAAATGAATGCCCTTGCAAGGCGGGTAATTCGCTTTTCATAACAAGAAACATGAAATCGCTACTGGACGCCTAGATAACCCGACCCCAGTAAGATTTTAGGAGGCATAGAATGTAAAGCCATAAAGCCATGTCATTTCCAACCTAACAATGGTAATTTCGAACCTAATGATGGTAATGGGGAAAATTTGAGTCTTGCTTAACTCTACGGGAGCCCTTCATAGCATTTAACTAACGGCAACGCCTGTCTTTTCGGACAAACGAAAAATGAAAATTCTTCTGCTCTCTTCTTGACGTAAATTGCGTTGACGAACCCCAAGCGTCGATAACACAGTTGCCCATTATGGAATGATTTCCAAGTTAATAACTGTGTGTGTGTGTGTGTGTGTGTGTGTGTGTGTGTGTGTGTTTGTGTGTGTGTGTGTGTGAGTGCGCGCGTTTGTAGAAATATTGGCTATAAGCATTTCCCCCCACCCCCCTTAAAGGGTTAGCTCCATGTGGTGTCAAACTTCCGGCTCTCACTAAGGTTCTTACGATGAAGTTGCTAGCAACATATCTCTCCCGACCATGGCTACTACCCACCACAGTTGAATAAAAACCAGGTACGTATAATACTTTATCAGATCAACAACCGCGAAATAAATTATTTTCAGGACACGAGCTAAAATGATTAACAGTATACCGAGACCTAATTAAAACGTTAAATTTCTTTTGGTGCACTAGTAAAATAATATATTCCACAGTTTTCCAAAAATCTCTTGTATTATGGTTTTATGAAACTTTGAAGACATAAAAAAACAATGGCGTTCCATACAATTTTCGAAATAATAAAAATTTCTCTAAAATACATAGATTCCACGTTATACATAAGTACTCCTTTAAACACGTCAAGTTATTTCATTAATATATATTGAAACAAAACATTAGAGCTCTGTTTGTTGCACTTACAATACATCATAAGTTCGCATTCGTAACTTATTAAAAATCAAGTTACTTTCCGTAACAAAAATAACTTGCTTCAGCTGTTACTATATTCTGAGTAACAAGGACCAGTTTCTGCTCCGATAACTCTCTCTGCAAGTGCGTACAGCAAACAGTAAAAAAAAAAATAAGTAAATAAGAAAAAGACCAACGACAAACACAACAGCCTCAGCTGAGAAAGACATTTACACATTAACCCTAAACTACCTGAGCACCTAAAAATAACTTGGCAAGACAACCCTCTTCTGTTTTTGCAGCAACACAGTCACCCTGTATTTCAGTAATAAAAAATGATACGAGTATGGCCATGTTGTCGCCAGGAGCCAGTGCATATGCAAATTTAAAATTTAGTCCTCTTTAAAAACTTTTAAATCAGGTACAAAATGCGCCGAAGTTTCTTCGGCGCAGTCGAGTTTTCTGAACATCGTATAATCAAGGCTACCAAAAATAGATCTATTTTTCGGTGGTCTCGGTATAATGCTGTATGAGCCGCGGCCCATGAAGCTTTAACCACGGCCTGGTGGTGACCTATCCTATCCTATATCGATTATGATTCACTTTAACCTTAAAAAAAATAAAAACTACTAAGGCTAGAGGGCTGCAATTTGGTACGTTTGATGATTGGAGGGTGGATGACCAACACACCAATTTGCATCCCTCTAGCCTCAGTAGTTTGTAAGATCTGAGGGCGGACAGAAAAAGTGCGGACAGAACAAGTGCGGACAGAAAAAAGTGCGGACGGACAGACAAAGCCGGCACAACAGTTTTCTGTTAGGACAAATGAGATCATTCAGCGCTGAAACGGAAATTGATAGTAAAAGTTTGGAAGGTGTAACAGGAGGAAAACCTCGCAGTCGCACTATGAATCAACAGTTAGGAGAGGCTGGAAAGTAAGACGGAAGAAAGATAATATGAAAGTAGGTACAGTAAAAAGAACGAAAGGGGTTGCAGCTAGGGGCCGAAGGCACGCTGCAAAGTATCTTAAGTAACTACAGCACACTGCATGCTGTGCGATGACGGCACTAACCCCCTATGGGGCTCCAAAAACAGGGGATGTCGGAATATTTCTAAGCTATGTGATCTGCCGTTTTGAAAACGATGCTTCGAAGACTAGAGGTGACGCACGATTCGAAGCTGATAAGCAAGAAAAATAACGTTAAAACGTCGCGTTTAGTTACATTTTGATATACTTCCGTCTTCGTGTTTCAGACGATTTTTTTTTTTTACCTATTTCTGCTGCTTCTGCGCCTTGAAAATCGGTAAGCGTCATAATAATTATAATTTTTATCAGATAGGCAGGGGAAAATTCTAAAATATTCCTTTCAAATTTCATACAGGTCCAGCAATAATAACATAATAATAATAATAATAATAATAATAATAATAATAATAATAATAATAATAATAATAATAATAATAATAGTAATAATACTAATAGATTTGTATAAAACAGCTTCAGAACACAATACCATTTTATCAGCTAATATCCAAGAATTATACCTACATGTAACAACGAATTTCACATTTCCACCAAATACATACAAACATATAGTACATACACACATACACGCCCAATATATATTCGCTCTCAAAAAGTCCAGAAATGTATTTTTACTGCTCCTTAACTGCTGTATGAAATTAATTAAGAATTTAGATGCTTTCCTTTCAAGTATGCACTCAGGAACTGTCGTTCTGTAAGTGCTAAAAGCCTGATGACGTAATCAAAAGGCTCCTGCAATTGCTGAAACGTACAAAACCAACGGTACTGCAGAGAGAGAGAGAGAGAGAGAGAGAGAGAGAGAAACGAGGGGATAATAAACTTTTCTGCACAAAAAAATTACTTTTAATTAGAATACAACGAAAGCTTGACCTAACTTAAATAGGATATTTTAAGCAGCAGCAAAATAACAACGCGCAATGAAGCATACAATATATATACAGACACACACAGACATATATACATATATACATATATATATGTGTGTATATATGTATATATGGCTGTGTGTGTCTGTATTTATATTGTATGCTTCATTGCGCTTTGTCATTTTATTGTTGCTTAAAACATCCTATTTAACGTAGGTCAAGCTTTCGTTGTATTCTAATTAAAAGTAAATTTTTGTGCAGAAAAGTTTATTACCTCTCTCTCTCTCTCTCTCTCTCTCTCTCTCTCTCTCTCTCTCTCTCTCTCTCTCTCTCTCTCTTTCTGTAGTACCGTTGGTTTTGTACGTTTCAATATTTGCAGGAGCCTTTTGATTACGTCATCAAGTATCCATCATGAGTGGATACTTGAAAGGAAAGCATCTAAATTCTTAATTAATTTCATATGTGTGTGTATATGTACATACATTTATATATCAATAAACAGAGGTAGATATATATATATATATATATATATATATATATATATATATATATATATATATATATATATTATATATATTACATAAATATATATATATATATATATATATATATTATATATATTACATAAATATATATATATATATATATATATATATATATATATATATATATATATATATATATATATATATATATATATATATATATATATATATATTTATTTATTTATTTATATGCTTTAACTGAGTGAAATTTTATTGATACACAAGAAAGTTTCGCTTTACATATTTTTCGTTAAATCCCCATCCCCAGCATTTAAGCATACTGTAACAATAAGTCTACAATCAAATACACTCTACTATGCATTACTTTCCGCGAAATGCATTACTCGACGCGAAATTAATGGCACTAACTATAAACATTAAGAAGAAAAATCCTACCAGACATAATGACATGAAACTCAAGAGTAGCATGATGGAGAACTTTAAACTCATGTGGCAACGAACCTCAAAGTAAAAAAAAATTTAAAAAAAAAGGTAGTTTTCGTGCTGCAAAAGAAACAAAGCATGGACAAGTACCAAAAATAAGCAGAGAGAAAGACACACAGAGAGATGGAGGGGGGGGGGAGATAATGAGACAAAAATAGCCTATATGTAACTAAACGAAATCACCCAAATATTTAAGTTTTCTAATTCTACACATTTCACGTCTTACAACTTTTATAATTATAAATATCTATCGAAATCTGTCTCATTGAACTGGAATACCGACAGAATTCATTTGATTATATTGGAATGGAATGGAATATAGAGTTTAGGACAGAGCTCAAGCGCTGGGACCTACGAGGTCATTCAGCGCTGAAACGGAAATTGAAAGTATAGAGGTTTTAAAGGTGTAACAGTTGCACTATGAAAAATTGACATGTGGGGTGGAAAGTAAGATGGAATAAAGAGAATATGAACGGAGGTACAGTAAAAGGAATGAAAGGAGTTGCAGCTAGTGACCGAAGGGCGCTGCAAAGAACCTGAAGTAATGCCTACAGTGCATCGTGTGAGGTGCACTGATGGTATGTGCCCCGTAAGAGACATTTCATTGTACTAACCCTATCAAAAATTTAAAACTTATATCGTAGAAAGTCGAAATATACAATAAGAAAATTTTATTAACGCCAAATATTACTGGAATTTGTCTTCATCAATGTTATAAAACCCTATGAAAAATTTAATTTTATAAAACCCTATGAAAAATTTACGAAGATACTATAGTCACGTAAATATAAAATCGATTGAAAAATTCTTGAAAGTCTAATTACTTGAAGCTAAATGCCCGAGGAAAGTATCTGAAGTTTAACGTGATATATATACATATATATAATATATGTGTATACTATATATATATATATATATATATATATATATATATATATATATATATATATATATATATATATATATATATATATATATATATATATATATATATATATATATTTATAAAGACAAGCAAAAACAATGACATCTGAAGCTGCTATCATCTTTCACGTGTAGAAAATTTGTGCCGATATTGACGAGACAATCTACCCATAAGACACACGATATAGCATTCTGGAAAATACTGGGGATGACAAGAGAGATGTTTCCCCAATCTCCTATGTGTTTATAAACATGTACATGCGCACTTGGGGTTGGGGGAGGGGGTGAATAATTTTCAGAGCGTACACGCGAGTGCTTTTGCATCTGGTAGCTGGCACGCAAGATCGCATGCACTCGATGATGTCAGCCCGCGACGGGAACTCAGTGTCTGAATAATATAAATGTTAGTCATCGCCCTCTTTCAACTCGAGCTCCTTGGAATAACTGCCGAGTGGAGTTACGCCGAACTTCCGAGTTTATTTTAATCCCGAAAATTAAGTTTGATCACGTTTACGGTCTGTCGCAGTAGGAAGAGTCTGCTCAAAATAGACACTCATTTACACTTTCCCCTTAATCCAAATTATCAGCGTCTTTGAGGACCTCACACGTTCTTTAAAGGATGTTAGGTCATCTTTTCCTCATGTGCCGTGATGTATCTGAGGTAATGGAATAGGTCTCACATACTTCCCAGTCACGTTTAAGTATGGGAGAGACATGCTGAATGAGGTTAATAATGAGTGTATGAATACAATTCATGTATGAATCGAAATCTATCGTTTATATATATATATATATATATATATATATATATATATATATATATATATATATATATATATATATAATTTTCCATATATATACACATACATATACTCGATGTGTATATATATACATATATATATTATAATATATATATATATATATATATATATATATATATATATATATATATATAATATATACATTTAAATATACATAGTAGCAAGTAAATCGTATACATACATAGTAACAAGTCTATCGGTGATGCCACTAAACAATTTACGATATTTACTTCGAACACCGAATTTTGAACGAAATTGTCATACCATGCTAACCAAAAGTTGCCATTAGCGGAAAGGTTAAAAAAAAATTTTTTTTACTTGAAAATCAAAAGAAACCGGTAAAACTGAAAACTACACTTAATTATTACCAACAGTAGCAGTAGTATTGTATTGAACTGAACTGAATTGAACTGAATATAGAATTGAGGCCAAAAGCCAAGCACTGGAATCTATGAGGTCATTCAGCGCTGAAACGGAAATTGACAGTAAAAGGCTTGAGAGGTGTAACAGGAGGAAAACCTCGCAGTTGCGCTCTGAGTATATTGTTAGGAGAGACTGGAAAGTAAGATGGAAGAAAGAAAATATGAAAGGAGGTACAGTACAAGGAACGAAAGGAGTTGCAGCAAGGGGCCGAAGGCACGCTGCATAGAACCTTAAGTAATGCCTACAGTGCACCACATGATGTGAACTGATGGCACTAACCCACCACTGGGAGTAGCGGTAGAAGCAGTAATGGCAAAAACGACAAAGCAACATAACGGTAATGATGAAAACAGTAATGGCGCTTACGGCGGCTAATCTGAAATTCGAAGCCCAACAAACAAAGCCAGCAGGCTAGTCATTCCTCTCACGAGAAATGGGATTTCAACATCGTGGCTTTTGCTTATTTAGGCTACAAAGGGGAAACAATATACGCGTTCATTTTCTATACGTTACGGCTTCCTTTTGTAATAGGCAAACAATTTCGGGGTAGCTTTGTAACGTCTGAATCAGTGGAGAGAGAGAGAGAGAGAGAGAGAGAGAGAGAGAGAGAGAGAGAGAGAGAGAGAGAGAGAGGAGAGAGAGAGAGAGAGTACTTAGTTGTTGCTGTTTTGTAGATGACCATATAACCCTCTGTTAGTGCCATCTTCACTATCGCCATTTTCGTCATCATCTTTATTATTGTTGATGCCCAGTAAATAAGAAACGGACGAAAATGACGGATATTTAAAGTCCGAACACTTGGAGGGCGTAATATTTAAGCCCGAATACTTAGAGGAACTAATATTTAAGTCCGAATACTTAGAGGGAGTAACATGAAAGTCCGAATACTTGGGGGGAATATTAAAGTCCAAATACTTGGAAGGAGTAATATAAAAGTCCAAATACTCGGAGGGAGTAATATTAAAGTCCGAATACTCGGAAGGAGTAATATTAAAGTCCGAATACTTGGAGGGAGTGATACTAGAGTCCGAATACTTACAGGAAGTGGTATGAGTCCGAATACTTGGAGGGAGCAATGTTAAAGCCCGAATACTCGGAGGGAGTAATATTAAAGTCCGAGTACTTGGAGGGAGCAATGTTAAAGCCCGAATACTCGGAGGGAGTAATATTAAAGTCCGAGTACTTGGAGGGAGTAATATTCAAGTCCAAATACTTGGAGGGAGTTATATAAAGTCCGAATACTTGGAGGGAGTAATGTTAAGTCCGAATACTTAGATGGAGCAATATTAAAGCGCAAATGCTTGGAGGGAGTAATATTGAAGTCCGAATACTTGGAGGGAGTAATATTAAAGTCCGAATACTTGGAGGGAGCAATGTTAAAGCCCGAATACTCGGAGGGAGTAATATTAAAGTCCGAATACTTGGAGGGAGTAATATACTTGGAGGGAGCAATATTAAAGCCCGAATACTTGGAGGGAGTAATATTAGAGTTCGAATACTTGGAGGGAGTAATATTCAAGTCCGAATACTTGGAGGGAGTAATATTTAAGTCCGAATACTTGGAGGGAGTAATATCAAATTCTGAATACTTAGAGGGAGTTATATTAAAGTCCGAATACTTGGAGGGAGTAATATTAATGTCCGAATACTTGGGGGAGTAATATTAACGGTCGAGTACTCTGAGAGAGTAATATTAAAGTCCGAATACTTTTACGGAGTAATATTAAAGTCCGAGTACTTGGAGGGAGTAATATTAAGTCCGAATACTTGGAGGGAGCAATGTTAAAGCCCGAATACTCGGAGGGAGTAATATTAAAGTCCGAATACTTGGAGGGAGTAATATTAAAGTCCGAATACTTGGAGGGAGTAATATTAAAGTTCAAATACTTAGAGGGATTAATATTAAAGTCCGAATACTCGGAGGGAGTAATATCAAAGTCCGAATACTTGGAGGGAGTAATATTAAAGTTCAAATACTTAGAGGGATTAATATTAAAGTCCGAATACTCGGAGGGAGTAATATCAAAGTCCGAATACTTGGAGGGAGTAATATCAAAGTCCAAATACTTGGAGGGAGTAATATTAAAGGCCGAATACTCGGAGGGAGTATATCAAAGACCGAATACTCAGAGGGAGTAATGTTAAAGTTTGAATATTCGGAGAGAGTAACATTAAAGTCCAAATACTCGGAGGGAGTGATATTAAGGTCCGAATACTCGGAGGGAGTAATATAAAAGTCCGAATACTCGGATTGAGTAATATTAAAGTCCGAATACTTGGAGGGAGTAATAATGAAGTCCGAATACTTGGAGGGAGTAATAAAGGCACACACTTGCCCGACTGATATGATTCACGAAACTGAGGCTGTCATGTCAAGCACTGAAGGGGCACCTTCGGCCAATCAGCGTGGAGATAGAAAGCTGGAGTGGTTGGGCAGCAAGATAAAAAGATCCAGAAAATAAAGGCGATAAAGTACAGCGATCTAAAGGTGTATCTGGGAGAAATCCCCACGGCTGCACTAAAATAAGGTACCAAGAAAGGCTGAACAGCAATATTGAAGAGAGTAAGCGGAAATACAGACAAGCTAAAAGGCTAAAAAGTAGGTGAAGCAAGGAACCGAAGGTGCGCTACGAGGAACCTTTAGTGATGCCTACAGTGCATCACACGAGGAGCACTGACAGCACTACCCCACCTACGGAGCTGCGATTTACTTGATCGATATAATGCCGAACAATCAGTTTCAAGTGAATAATCGCCAAGTGCGTGTGGGAAACTTTACGACAGGAAGAAGAAGAGTGAATGATACGCAGAATCATCGAATAGTTTTGTCCAACGCAGCGTCTGAGAAAACCAAAATAATTTTATGGCAGCGATTTTGTTATCAATTCATTTTGCAAAGTCATGTGACGTCAAAGAAAACCAAAATCATTTTATGACAGCGATTTTGTTATCAATTCATTTTGCAAAGTCACGTGACTTCATTTTACCGTTTTTTTCACGGTTGTAGCATCCACTTATTCGTTTGAATTGCTCTATGATTAGCGGAGCAATGAAAGGATTTCACAATATAAAGTCACTTACAGCCAAAGCACTTCATCTCCCGAGGCATAACCTTGCTTCTTTAAACTCCCGAGGCATAACCTTGCTTCTTTTAAACTCCCGAGGCATAAACTTGCTTCTTTTAAACTCCCGAGGCACAACCTTGGTTCTTTAAACTCCTGAGGCATAAACTTGCTTCTTTAAATTCCCGAGGCACAACCTTGTTTCATTAAACTCCCGAGGCATAACCTTGCTTCTTTTAAACTCCCGAGGCATAAACTTGCTTCTTTAAACTCCCGAGGCACAACCTTGCTTCTTTAAACTCCCGATGCATAACCTTGCTTCTTTTAAACTCCCGAGGCATAAACTTGCTTCTTAAAACTCCCGGAGCATAACCTTGCTTCTTTAAACTCCCGAAGCATAACCTTGCTTCCTTAAACTCCCGAGGCATAACCTTGCTTCTTTTAAACTCCCGAGGCATAGCCTAAACTTGCTTCTTTAAACTCCCGAGGCATAACCTTGCCTCTTTTAAACTCCTGAGGCATAAACTTGCTTCTTTAAACTCCCGAGGCACAACATTACTTCTTTAAACTCCCGAGGCATAACCATGCTTCTTTAAACTCCCGAGGCATAATCTTGCTTCTTTTAAACTCCCGAGGCATAAACTTGCTTCTTTAAACTCCTGAGGCATAATCTTGCTTCTTTTAAACTCCCGTGGCATAAACTTGCTTCTTTAAACTCCCGAGGCACAACATTGCTTCTTTAAACTCCCGAGGCATAACCATGCTTCTTTAAACTCCCGAGGCATAATCTTGCTTCTTTTAAACTCCAGAGGCATAAACTGCTTTTTTAAACTCCGAGGCATAACATTGCTTCTTTTAAACTCCCGAGGGGCATAACCTTGCTTCTTTTAAACTCCCGAGGCATAAACTTGCTTCTTTAAACTCCCGAGGCATAAACTTGCTTTTTTTAAACTCCCGAGGCATAAACTTGCTTCTTTTAAACTCCCGAGGCATAAACTTGCTTCTTTAAACTCCCGAGGCATAACCTTGCTTCTTTTAAACTCCCGAGGCATAAACTTGCTTCTTTAAACTCCCGAGGCATAACCTTGCTTTTTTTAAACTCCCGAGGCATAAACTTGCTTCTTTCAAACTCCCGAGGCATAAACTTGCTTCTTTAAACTCCCAAGGCATAACCTTGCTTCTTTTAAACTTCCAAGGCATAACCTTGCTTCTTTTAAACTCCCGAGGCATAAACTTGCTTCTTTAAACTCCCGAGGCATAACTTTGCTTCTTTAAACTCACAAGGCATAACTTTGCTTCTTTTAAACTCCCGAGGCATAACCTTGCTTCTTTTAAACTCCCGAGGCATAACCTTGCTTCTTTTAAACTCCCGAGGCATGACCATGCTGCTTTTAAACCCAGAAGGAAAAAATATAAATGCAATAATGCAACACAAACACTTCCCCTTGGGATACGAAAAGTATTCTCCGTAGCCTCAGCTAACCACATGGAAGAGTATAATATCATCTTTATTATGTTATTTACTTCATCCCAAAGAGAGCAATGAAGAATCGTTCAAACCTTACAAAGAAATCAAATTATGATAATATGTAATAAATGACGAACGTGATGATGATGATGATGATGATGAGTGTGATGATGGTCTTGCATGTCAGCAGCGCGAATTGTGCAAAGTTTCAAGTTACAGAAAAATTCTGAATTTGTGGCTTTTAACTTGAGAAAGTAAACGTCGGAAAACTTTATGGAACAGAAAACCAACAGTACTGTACAGTGGAGGAATTTTCACAGTCGCATACTCAACCAGTAAGCCCCGTATGGTGGTTGTGCCGTCAGTGCACCTCGTGCGGGGTACTGTAGGCATTACTTAGGTTCTTTGCTGCGCGTCATCGGGCCCCCAGCCGCAACCCCTTTCGTTCCTTTTACTGTATCTCCTTTCATATTCTTTCTTCCAACTTACTTTCCACCGTCTCCTGACAATTGATTTATAGTGCAACAACTGCGAGGTTTTCCTCCTGTTACACCTTTTAAACTTTTACTGTCAATTTCCGTTTCAGCGCTGAATGACCTCATTGGTCCCAGTGCTTGGGCTTTGGCCTAAATTCTATATGCAACTCAATTCTCAACCAGTAAAGTTAATTTTTATTAATTTTGCCCATGCTTGCTCATAGGTTTTGTAGTCAGCTTTATATAAGATAAATATGACGGGCAAAAATTCAAATATTAACTATTTAGAAAACTCAAGACTGTCCCACAAATAGACAATCAGTGTCCCACAAATAGACAATCAGTTTCAAATCTCTTCCTTATTAATCAAATACCTACCGTGAAAACGATGCTAGTTTAGAAAGCACACCAACTTAACAAAGAGTAATAATTGTACTTGATCTTTCCCAGTATTTAAAGATAAGAGCAATAAAGTCAGATTTAAAAACAAACGATGATGTCCTTCTAGCACTGTCACTCAACAGAATGATGTGTAGTGTGTAAGCATTAAAGGATCTCGATTACAATGGTCAAGCTCAGAGAGAGAGAGAGCGATAAAAACAATTGGAATTCCATTCACAGACGAGATGAGGCATCATCGCTGAGAAATTCATCCGGTGAAACCCGACACTTAGTTAGTCCTACCAGCGAAGCTCTCTTATTTCATCTACTGCCCGGCTGACAGATGGAGACTCTCTTCATGGGTACAACAGGTGTGGAGGGGAAGGAGGGGGGAGGGGGGGGACACTTTTAGCATGAGGACCAGTTCCTAACTAGCCCGAGAGCAGAGGCCAAGTTTTGAGGAAATTATACGAAAGGGTCAGACATAGAAAAAAAGAGAGTGAGTGACGTCTACTCTCATTTTTTAAAAATTACTAACAAAAACAATTATGCAGCGAGCTGTAAAAACAGCGGCATTAACAACATAAAGAAATAAAATAGAGGACCAGCTCCTAACTATCTCGAGAGCAGAGGCCAAGTTTTGAGGAAATTACTAAAATTACTAACAAAAAAATTATGCAGCGAGCTGTCAAAACAGCGGTATCAACAAAATAAAGAAATAAATTTGATAAAGATATAAATAATAACAATGATGATATAAACGTTCGTACCCTATCAAGTACATACCAGATATAAACGTTCGTACCCTATCAAGTACATACCAAGTCCTTACGTGACTGGGTTAATCTTGGAGTTATTATTCCTCCAGGGGGTTAATGAATGAGTCATCCGGATGACACAGATACTAACATGGAATCCCAAACATGCCTCGGAGAGATACTTAAATTAACTCAATTTATTCATTTACTCATTACGTTGTTTTCTCTGTGTTCACAGAGTTACAGTCCTAAATAAAAAGATATCATAACTTGAGCTATTTAAACGACCGCCGTTTCTTCATAATGTATGAAATACCATCTTAGAAACTCAACATGCAATCAACACGCACACACAATTTCACAGCTGAGTGAGAGCACATGCGTTAGACAAAAAGACACAAGTGCACACAAAGTGATACGATACGCTTAAGAGAAAATTCTCTTGTCACAGCATTCCAATGTATAGCATTACTCCTCTTTTTATCGTGTGATTATGGTATAACCATAAAGCCACATAAAAGAAGATGTAAAATATTTTTACAAGCAGATGGGCAATGTACATAGAGTCCCAGACTACTCGTGTTGTCAAAAAATGTAAAAAAAAAAAAAAAAGTATGAAAGCTGGGAATAAACCAACACAGTAAAAATGCATAATATGCAAATGTTCAACGGAAAATATTTTAGGCACTGGACACGAACTTTAAGGCTAAAATCAGCATCCGTTCATTACACGTACACTGAAGAGCAAGAGTGTTCTTTTGCAAACATGAATTAAACAAAAAATTCGTGCAAAAAATTATGCGTGGCCAACATCAACAAGACCGGGTTTTTCTTTGGGATTTATTGTTAAGTGTCGAGTTGTTTATCATCCCATTTACGTTACATATCCTAGCCGTCATTCACGTGAGGTGTTGGAGCACGATTCTAATCAGCAATTACTCTGAGTCCTATTTAAGGTCCCCCCCAACATTTTTTTTCTTTATTATCGCTTCTTCTTTCCCATGTCCAATGATCGCTCTTGCCCGTGGAACTCTGTTTCTTGGTCACTTTGCACGTTGTCTCTCTCTCTCTCTCTCTCTCTCTCTCTCTCTCTCTCTCTCTCTCTCTCTCTCTATTCCCTACAACCATCACAGCATTTCCTTCCCCTTACCACTTACTCTTCATCTTTCAGATAACCCTCGCGCTCTCCAGTCGGTTCAAAAGCACTTCAACCTCACAGAGGGACGTGTAAAAAAAAAAAAAAAAAAAAAAAAAAAAGGTTCTGATGATGCCCCAAGGATAAATACATCAAAACATCCTTCCGCCACTTCACACGACTCGGCTCCCAACACCTGCAAAACATCATCATCAACATCATCTTGAACCGCCATAGTTTGTTGCTTTCGTCACCCAAGATATTCCATAACATTTTTTTTATTTTTTTTTTGACAGCCAAATGAATTCTTAAAAATTAAGGAAGACATTGTTCACTAATATGCTATATTTGCTTTATGAAAAATTCCCGTGCGATTCATAGAGGCTTTGGTATGTGCTGGATTTGTGAATATAAAATCTTAATGAAATGTCAGTGAGGAGTAGGCTAATATATATATATATATATATATATATATATATATATATATATATATATATATATATATATATATATATATATATATATATATATTATCTACATGAATATACCGTAGACCATATTTCAAATGCAACTCATTAGTCCTGTATGTTTTCACTAATATATATATATATATATATATATATATATATATATATATATATATATATATATATATATATAGAGAGAGATAGAGAGAGAGAGAGAGAGAGAGAGAGAGAGAGAGAGAGAGAGAGAGAGAAATACACAAATAAATATTAAACACCAAGCACATACACACAAAACGCCAAGACAGAAAGAAAACAAACCGCTGAAAAAAATAACAACAAATGACAATCAAAAGATGAAAGTGCATGTTTACAATGACCATCATTTCAACGGCCTGGGCTAACTTCACCCTGTATTACCCAATGTTTTAATAAGGGAAATGACATCACCACTTACTCAACTATCACATTTTTCCGTTGTTCTCATAATCGTAGTAGTTGAATTTATTCCTGCGAGAGAGAGAGAGAGAGAGAGAGAGAGAGAGAGAGAGAGAGAGAGAGAGAGAGAGAGAGAGAGAATCCTTAACACTCACTGAGCAAACAAGTAAAATCACTGTGGCCTAACTCCTGTATTACAAAACAGATGATAATTCCCATATACGTGTGTGTGTGTGCGCGCGTGTGTATGTGTGTGTGTGGCGTGGGGGGAAGGGGGAAAAAAACAATATTTACACGTGTCCTTTCTACCGATGGGTACGCATCAGCAACTGCAAAATATACTTCATTTGCAGTATAATCACATATATAGCGACTTGTGTACTGAGTTTGGAATTGGTGCTACTTTGGCAAAATCTACTCAATCAATTTCACTTCACTTAGACGCAGCAAGGACGTCAAACGCATTCATCCTTAGACACGTCAAGTGTTCTTTCTCCTATCTGTTCACTCCGCGCCCCTCCCATATCCATGGCAGATGGATAAGGTTCCATTGACAGTGATCTATGAGCGTACATTATAAATCGAAGCAATGACGCAATCACTGTTACGTCATCAATTCTGACTCGTGCTTAGGGATCCAGAGTTCAAGATGGCTACAAAATGTTGCGACTCATTGTTTTTGTTAATTTCCCAAAACCAAGAATTTATCATAGACGGATTGCATAAGGTACACAATGACCAAAATAAGAGTTATATATCAAACATTCGCGTCTCCTCATATTCTAAGACAAAAGGTCTACAGTAGAATGGAATGGAATATAGAATTTAGGCCAAAGGCCAAGCGCTGGGACCTATGAGGTCATTCAGCACTGAAAGGGAAACTGTAGAGTATAAAGGTTTGAAAGGTGTAACAGGAGGAAAACCTCGCACTTGCACTACGAAACAGTTGTTAGAAGAGGGTGGAGAGCAAGATGGAAGATAGACAATACGAACGGCGGTACAGTAAAAGAAATCAGAGGGGTTGCAGCGAGGGGCCGAAGGAACGCTGCAAATAACCTTAAAATAATGCCTAGAGTGCATCGCGTTGGGTGTACTGACGGCACTACTCTCACACGGGGGCAAGATCTATGCAGAGCTAAAAACTGAGGAGCAAAGTTAGAGATTCTACATACTGCGAATTAACAATAAAACATGAAATTTCCGAAGATCACGACAAACACAAATATTCATTACAAGAACACCCAGCGCCTTCGAATCAGACTGTCAAACATACATGACACTGTCAAATTCTTCAATTATGCAGGGAACACCTGGTAATCCACTGGGAAATATATGCACGCACAAATGAAGTACTCGACACGGACAATGTCTGATATTTTCACGTGTCTGATTATAAATTTCGATTGTACAGACGCGATGTTAATCATATGACCGTTTTCTTTTTGCTATAGACTATAGCGTTATGAGAAACGTCAATTTCTCGTGATAGCAATGCTGGTATATGTAATAAGTACGACGTACAGAGAGTTACTGAATTTTCTTTGGCTCCGGACGCGTGCGAAAATAAACACGGAAATCTTGAACAATAACCAAGAAATACTGCAAATTCTTCAGATGGTTGCAAGTTCTAAGAATGTAAAGGCAATCTGTTAATACGTAAAGGGAAGATTATCACCAGTAATAAACACAGATAAGACGGCGTAACAACAGAAATATATACTCCTCCACCTGCTTTAACATTGTGCTTTCGTTACAGAGAGGAAGAATGTCACTCGGAGCTAAAAACAGCAGGAAAACTATTTCCCCCACATGTGTTCATTAGCATTCCCTTACGGGTATATTTAATTGTACACAAGACCATGTCCTGTAGGCTCTTCAAATGCATGTACCGAATGCGTCTTAATTTCACCTACTGATTAATTAATAGCATGACTGCATTAAAATGTTGTGGCTTAAAATGAGAAATAAAACAGTGCTCCAAATAAATAAAATATCTAACAGAAAATAAACAAACACAACCTGAGACAAATGCGCAGGAACTGACCAAGAATCACATACGAAAGATTTTTTTGTCTACTCTTGGCTTACTGATCAGAACTCGCAATTATCTACCAAGTGCTTCGGCGAGGGAACTGCGTTTCCTTCTATGCATCTCCTTTTACATACATTCTTTTCATTGAAGAATGTCAATACATGCAAATCGCAACTTCATTTATAGACCTGAGGACAGCCTCACGCTGAAGTATGTAAAATGATCCGTTTTCCTGATTTTCTCTTGCTATCTCGTCTGAAGCTCTCTTCAACCAGCTATTAGACTAGAATATCGGCTAGCTTGAAAATACGGCACAATACTGTTTCTGAGAAGTTACTCCAAAGTACAAACCATGGTTCGACCATGATTGCTTTCAAGCAGGTGCAGGAAGGACACGAGGAATCTCTTGTTCATGCCGTGGATGCCATAAAAGCTGCAAAACGCGTTAATTGCGAGGAGAAATTTGGAAAGAAAATTTTTTCAAATATACCCCCTCACTTCAATTCCCTCCTGCAGTGCAGCACGAATACACGGGAAAAAATCGTACACATTTTCTGAAATTCTAAATTTTTTACGTAAGGAAGTCATTTCCACCCGAGTGATCCTAGAAGTATTCTGTTCTATAATTTTCAATCAAAAGTGTGGTTTAAAAACTCCATGGTATATCTTACTTCACTGAGATAATTCAGAATTGTCCGGAACCTTTGCGATTTTTTCTGCTTACTGGGATTTCCGCGCATCTTTCAAAGAACAAGGTCTCATAAGACCATGACAGTAATTGGTCATATTTTTTCAGGATTTTTGTGGAATCTCTCTGTGTAACTCTTGAGTTTTGAGGCTTTTTCGCGTGTTCTGATGCAGAGTCTGCTGATACAGCTACAAATTACATCTAACCACGCTACTTCTGATGGAGTCCAGGTTCCAGTATGTTTTCACCCGTCTGTCATTGTTTCTCAGCTGCATTCTTCTTGAAGTAACTTCTGACTTATGCATCACATAACTGTGCTGAAGATAACTCTCTCGCACAACCCTCTTTGCTCTTCAAACAAAATTCTGCAAAGCCTGAAGAGGCAGGCGAAATTTGGTGAAGCCGATAGCTAATATTAATCAAGGTATTATTTGAAAAGACTTGAAATCTCTTTTTTTTTCTAGGATTTTTGCATTAAGTTCTTTTTTACAAGGATTCTTAACAGTAACCAATGAAGGACATTTTCATTGAAAACAACCGGACAGGTGATTTTAGAGGCTGGCATTTTTTATTTTATAGCAGATTTTCCATTTCCAGGCGGATCTTGTCACACCTTGCTTAGAAACTGCCTTTCCATGAACTAAAAATAATGACCCTATTACTCCACTACAATCTTCCGTCTATTAACCTGAACGCAACATTTGATAATGTATGACTGAGTCACCAATAAGACATCGCAAGCTTAAAAACTGATACCAATGCTAAAGCTTTAGATGACTTACTAACTTATTATTTGGCACATAAAAATTTCAGATCGGGTAAAGGAATCACTTGTAAGCATGAAAAAGAATTTTTATAGTGATAACTATAAATAAACACTCATAATTAATACTGAAAAGAAATACCCTCAATACGATAACTAGTCTAGAAAAAAAGTCATAAAAAAAAAATAAAAATAAACAGGCACTTCCCCGTGAATTAACTCTCGAAATGATTATTCAAAAGATGCTGCCGAAAAACTAATACTGATGAACTAATACGGCCAATGGGAGAATTCGCACGAACCAATGGGAAAAAAACAATAACAGTCTCTTAACTAGACTGATGCATGATCAAATATTTAGTGTAGCATACGACCCGCCCTTCACAATGCCGACCGTTCACCAGCTTAAACATGTACTGTATACCTTTGAAGACCAGGCAGAAATGCTTGATTATCAATATAAATCTATAGACTAGTCACGCACCAATTTGTTAGCTTCTCAACTGCATCTTCAAGGTTCTCACTTGTATTCCTTTCCGAAAAACTTGTTTTATTGACCATTCTTTCACTGCTGCACTTCCTTTCAGTCATCAGCTCTCTCTCTCTCTCTCTCTCTCTCTCATCGTGGATCTCAGTCGAGTGGTAATTGTTCTAACAGGATGAAAGCCATTATCTCATCCACTCGGATCAGGAGCGAGCGAAATCACCCACTTCTTTAAGGTCCAAAGTCCGCCCTGGATGGATGGCTAGCTCGTCCCTACGAGCAGTATGCCTTAAGTCCCGCACGCTGAATTCTTTCCACGTCTATGATAAGCATTTCATAAAGATATCTCTTTCCTTCTTTTCTTCTGGTTTCTTTTGGTTGTTGCATTTAGTGTCACAGGTCCCATTTTTACTCAAATACGCGATGTTACCCATCTGCATCAAATACTTCAACACATTCCGTTTTAATCCACCTTTCCCTTTCCGATCGATCACAGAGTTTTATCTTAAGTCAGACCCAGATTTTCTATCTCCTTTTCCTTTTCCGTTCTCCAGGGGTCTCTCTTATTACCTATCAACAATGCTCTATCAAGTCTATCAAGCTGTTCCTTTGTTATTCCATTACCTCCCATCAGCTTCAGATACCTTCACATGCACAGCTCTGCTTGAGTCCTCTTTCTCACACTTCTTGCCTTTTCTCCTTGTTTGGATGCGTCGTATACTGCATCCTCTGGGCTTCCTCTGGTTGCTTGTTTGTTTGGGGGCGCCAAGTATCAGACAAAAGATAAATCCTTAATTTACACGCAAGCTTTTAGCTTCATACGTCGACAAAGGAAATATTTTACATTGTTTATAAAACATTTCAACTCGATTCTGTGACTACTTCTGGAGATGCATGACAACATTCTTTTAATTTGATGATTTTTTCTTATTGAGATTTAAATGCCAAGATTCTATGATTTATTAATGAAAGCTGATAATTATTTAAAACGAATATAAATGCAACCGTTAAGATCTACGAGATTTAAAATCAATCTTAATACTTCATGAAAAAGATATTTAAGGCCAAAGAAGCAAAACACTTTTCAGAACAAATTTTTTACGAGTTCAGAATTCTGACAACTGCCGAAAGGGGTCGGTTATTCAATGATGTTCTGTCGTTTTACTCGAAATGAGATATCCTTGTGCATTACTTGAAAAGAATACTGAGAATTCGGTCTTACATGCAATCCGCTGTCGTCCCATCATTCTCTTGCAGATGATCTTGTTCTTCACAAATCATCACTTCACTCACAGTCCTCTTCTGAAGGTCGTTCTTTGTCTCGCAATGTCTCATGTGTTGCTATTCCACAGATCAGAACGGTATGTGAAAGAACCACATGAAACTTGGTTAGTTTCCCTGCTTCCCAAAAACAACTTCCTTCCTTCCTTCTGACAGATCTTCCTGCCTTCCTAATAATTCGATCATTTTTAAAACGGAGCCTTCAAATCTATCACCAGTTTTTGGCTTGTAAGTGAACAGTACTAAGTCTTGAAAGATGATGCAATAGGCCTGACTTAAACTCGCTCTCTAGGTCTCATGTTCCCTGTTTTTTAATAGAACAGAATAGAATGCACAGAATTTAGGCCAAAGGCCAAGCGCTGGGACTTATGAGGTCATTCAGCGCTGAAAGGGAACTTGACAATATAGAAGGTCTGAAAGATGTAACAGCAGGAAAACCTCGCAGTTGCACTTTGAAACAATTGTTAGAGAGGGTGGAAGGTCAGATGGAAGGAAGAGATCATGAACAGAAGTGCAGTAAAAGGAATGAAAGAGGTTGCCGCTAGGGGCCGAAGGGAAGCTGCAAAGACCCTTAAGTAATGCCTACAGTGTATCACGTGAGGTGCACTGACGGCACTAACCCCCCCCCCCAACTTACGGGGCCCCTGTTCTTTAAGCAGAATCTTCCAATTAATAAGGAACATATCCGTTTTGAATATAAAACTGTACTGACTAAGATTTACATCAACGTCATGCCACTCTGACCGCAAGTCATGCCACTTCATACCACTACATATTCCACAGATATGTGGGGGTCATTGTAAGTAAACTCGAGAATCTCTTGAAACTGAATAGTACCGAAGTCATTCATTTCTGAAACAAATATCTTCCAACTTTAACTTGACTATTTTGCCGAGTCATCAATCAGTATTTTTTTTAGCTTATTTTTGTGTGTGTGTGTGTGTGTGTGTGTGAGTGTACGCGTGTGTATTTTGTTCATCGTACGCTTGTTTTCCTTTTGGAATGGACAGTGCCCGAAGGGTACAACATTCTGGGTTTCACAACAAGTTTTCAGGGATGTGGTTGCTGGCCCCACGCCATTTTTCTTGACCCAAACAGGGACCTAGCTTAAAATTTAACGTGTGAGAATGGATTGTCTGAATCCCGCCATCTCGTCCGGAAATCCAACATACACACATTATATATATATATATATATATATATATATATATATATATATATATATATATATATATATACATATATGTGTGCGTGTGTCCATATATTTCATAATTATTATTATTACCATGGCTATTCAAGATAAATCACTCAGATACTGAATCACGAGAAAACGACAATCAAATACAAACGATCTGTTTTTATGTAACAAGCCAAAACGTTGTGATTTTGCCAAGCAAGGGCCTAGTGGATAAAACTAAAACAGGAGAAGTAGCAGAAATAAAAGAATGAAGACAAAGAAAGGATCAGTAATCGAAACGAACAAAATAAACACACAGGAAAGCCTGGCCAAGTCCAACCTCGAGCAAGGATAGACTAGAAGTCTCGAAAGAAATGTGTTCTTGCTTGAGCTCGTCAAGTGTCAGAGGAGTCATGCGTGAATGTCACTCCTGACATCCAACACTCACTTAACACCTACTGAAACGAGGCGGGAGGGAGAGAGAGAAAGGGAGAAAGAGAGAAAAAAAACACACACACAAATGACGAATGCGAAGGCAATCTTGTCCTACACTAGCGCTAACCAGCAGTATGTAATGAGGCAAGGATTAATTGCCAGCAGATGGGTCGTTTTTTTTTTTTTACTTGAAGTCTCCCCACCCGCCCCCCCAACTCGTTCGGTATGTTAATTTGGCTCTGATTATTCGCACTCTGGGTTCTCCTGTTTCCTCCCTTGGAAGGTTTCTGGTTTACAAATACTTTCTCATTCTTTGGTACTAAGTTAAGTATATCTTAGTTTAACCAGACCACTGAGCTGATTAACAGCTCTCCTAGGGCTGGCCTGAAGGATTAGACTTATTTTACGTGGCTAAGAAAACCGCTGATTACCTGCAACAGGACCTACAGCTTATTGTGGAATCCGAACCACATTATAGCGAGAAATGAATTTCTATCACCAGAAATAAATTCCTCTAATTCTTCATTAGCCGCTCGGAGACTCGAACTCGGGCCTAGCGAGTGCTAGGCGACAACTCTACCGACTCGCACAACGAGGAACTATTCTTTGGTACTAAAAGGTAGCAGACATACTGAACGTGTAATGTCAATTTACTACATTCTACTTTACTATTAAGAAAGAAATAAGGGCTATTTTTTTCGCCAAGCGCCTGAAACAAAGTGTTAGCATGCTTTTTATAAGCGTAACTCAAATGATACACAATGCATCAGAAATCTAGACTAAAACCAAAGATGGAATTCTCTACTCTCCTTCGGTAAAACACAATGGGAAAATATCACTGGGATCCCGTTTCGCGGGGATAAGTATGATTTAGACAAATACACTTAAGTCTAAATGTATGTCTGTTATCAAAACCACATGCTATCTTCATTAAATGCCACATAAAACCGATGCAAATCACTCCCAAGAAATCATTCTCCTTTAGATGTAATTTGACTTCGGTTATTTGTGGGTATTCACGAGAACTCCTGAAGTAAGCACTGCTTTGCCCCACACATACATGCATACACAGATACATACATATATACATACATACAAACATACATACATACATATATATATATATATATATATATATATATATATATATATATATATATATATATATATAAATTCCTTCCATTGCGTGCAAATATCTTAGCACGTATATGCTCATGGTTACATAAAAGTTAACATCACATTGCATGAAACTTCCTTCGCAATGTCTATTTGTCAAAAACTCTTCAAAATTACTGGTTCTTCCACCAAAATTTTCTCACTTAATTAACGTTCCCATAATTTTATTCACTCATCCGCAGGTACTACATACGCGTTTCATACACAGAAAAGCACGTATGCGGCAAACACTGAACACTGAATTTAAATTTAAATTCTTAGTATTAGAAATTTCCACGAATCAACATAGGTCTAGTTCCAAAGCATGGTCTAATACTCTACTTCTTTTCGTTTCAGAACCGAGTGAAGGCGCAGCACCTCATCACGAATGAACTGCTAATCACCTCACTCCAACCAACCCTTCGTTCGCACGTCACATGGGACCACAACACACATGATCTGAAAGAACGAGCAAGATCAAATTCGTAGATTGTTCAGTTCTGCTCTATCCCCTCAATATAGGCTATATCAATCACAGCTATAATAATTACTGACGACAAATAATCAAAACTAAAGTATAAAATCTTTTTCGAAAAGAATCCTCAACTTAGCACTGTCTTGCATATAGGCCTAAGCCTGATAGAACCGTAAGGGAAAATTCTACCTCGCCAATAATAAACACATCACATATACCTTTGTATAATTGTAGTCTAGGCCACCAGGTGGCTCTGCCTAGTACCACTACCAATACTACCGTAACTTCCCTTTGAAGGACTTTCGCCCTTTCACCCCTCAAACATCACCATAACTACAGACGAGGAGACCTCGCAACCTCCTTTAATCAACATGGAAGGAGACGAGAAGAACAAGACCAAAGCCGTAGGAGGCGGTGACGGAGGAGGAGGTGGTGGCGGCGGCGGTGGCGGCGGCATGGAGATGACCCAGTACGGGCTCAACGGAACGTCACCTCAGACGCCAAACGACGCAGCTCAAATTGCCGCCGACCTGGAGGAGACGGCTCTCAGAGGAACCTGGAGCAACCATCTGGACTTCCTTCTTTCGCTCGTCGGTAATGCTATCGGAATAGGGAACGTCTGGAGGTTCCCCTACCTCTGCTACAAGAATGGTGGAGGTAAGTTTGCACACACTTCACCTTTTAGCTACTAGAGTTATCGATTACAAATGCACCAGCATGCTGTTTCATTATTATTATTATTATTATTATTATTATTATTATTATTATTATTATTATTATTATTATTTAGCAGATGAACCCTATTCATAAGGAACACGCCCACAAGGGCCATTAACTTGAAATTCAAACTTCCAAAGAATATGGTGTTGTTCATTAGAAATTTATTAGCTAACGCGTGCATGTATTATGAATGACCGCTGTGCGATGGACTCATTTGTGTTGGCTCGTAAACTTATTCTTTGAGTGTGACTTTACTTTTGCAATAATACCCTATTATTCTTTAAAAGGAAAACGGATAATCCCAGATTGAGAGAGCTCTTGGATGCTCTTGCCTTGGGATATTTCACCAAACACAGTGCCATAGTGTAGATGGGGAATGTTGTCATGGACCAGAATCCTTAAACGAAGTACTTCAGTCGGTTTCAATAACATATTTGAATACTTTTATATACGAAGAAACATCACACTCATATACAAATCATAAATATGTCGATTTTTATTGATAAGATATAACAATATGAGCATACGAAAGCCGAGCTTGTATTAAATAGTCCACTCGGTTTAGTCACAAACGAGCGATGGACTTTCTATAATTAAGTTTTATCTTTTTAGTACAGCCCACACTATGCGTAAGACCTATACTCACATACTGCTCAAATCACAAGAATTTCTTATCGTTCAAACCATATTCTATATTATATTCCATTGCATGTATTTAAAAAGAACTTTATTATAACCAAAGTTATATCCACGTCCACGAAATGGAAAAGTAACCTTTAATGATGCTGATGGCTAGAACTCGAAGCAAGGACAAGCGAACTTTCGGCCTATGCTAATGATTTACCAGATATTTTATATACTGGTCTTCTTTGAAGCACACACAATCATTCCAAGTCAGTGAAATTACTTTTTATTATGACCTGTATTTGTTCATTGTAAGGCTCGTTACAATGCCTAACAATGATGAAAAAAAAATATGTATGTCTAGACTCTAGGCTAGCCTCTTACGCCATTTATATGTCATCAACACTCTCAAGTCATTTGGCAAAATAGTCCAGTTAGTGCCCTGTCACTAAGCTATTATAATGATTAGCATACTCAAGAAAAAAAAATTTATAAATATGCAAAGTATTCTGATAAGAAAACCACGACACCACTGCCGTCATACCCTGTATTGACTGAAATTCCGCCTTCTCATCCAATATTTCAATGGCCATTTCGAATATTAACCTACTCATGTAATATACATGCAAAAAATTATTAAAATACCTTTTATTCGCCAGATGTCTTTTTATTTACCTAAAATGAGATACAAAAAAATTTTTTTATTTAAAGCCTATTTTTCATTTGACTTTAGAAAACTGATTGTTATGAGCTCGTCATTCGTGTGCTTGTACTGTTAGTGTAATATCGATGAAAATCGACATGTTTATAGTCAAAATGAGGTGTGAGGTTTCTTTGTATATACTGTATAAGCATTCAGATACATTAATGAAGAAATAGTTTGCCTTTTTATCACAGCAGGCCTATGATATCGTTAACATTGATTTAAGCCAATCGCGAGCTAGTAATGCGCATCGCCACATCTACCTAAAACCTACGTCAGTGAGTGGACAAATGGAATGAAACAGACTATAATAGAAAAGCAATAAGAGTTTGCCAAAAATTTGAAAGTCTTAGTGAAGACGAGCATGCTCTTTTACTGAGAGGCTAGACTGAAGACCTCCACAAGAAGACACCTCCTGAACTGTGAAGCGGCAGAAAAATAAGTTGATGAGGAAACCACCTGAAAGGACACTGAAACATTACTTGTTTTATTTCTCATAAAGCCGAATAAAGATGTCATCTTCATAGACAGAACTGAAGAACACCATTTCACGTAAGCTTGCGATGAGACCTGGGTATGAAAGGAAATTACAACTTTTTCTCAACTGTATTCTTTTGATCTTTTATCGCAACAGGTTAAAAGCAAAAAATAAATGAGACTTAAAATCCTGTGATTCAACTAAATCAGATACCAGAGAATACTGAGAGTCAGGATGTGATCCCATAATTTCAAAAATTTCCTTTTAATCATAGAGAAATGAAAGATGAAAAGGAGAAACTATTGCCTAAGCAGGCAAATACGGATGAATCAAAATTCATGACACGGGCAATGCTGTCAAAATCACTACTGCTAAAGACAGACACTTTTGTCTCAAATTTAATGAATTTGCAGGTGCCTGTCCCCGACAAAAAAAATGATGACATATTAGGTAAACAAACAACACGCTGTTAACACGAAAAGTGTATCCCGTTTTTCATGAACTTTAAATGTTTGCGAAAAACACTTATGAATCTCCGTTAAATTATACACTCAAGTGGTAAAATTATTTAAAGAATTGCACAGATTCCGCTTCTGCATGCTACTTGCCATCAAATATCACCAAGACATTATTACTGAAGTTTCAGCTTCTATTCATTTCTATCATTAAGACAGCAATCGTCATCAACCTAGTCTAAAGGAATGATTGGTTGATCGATTCAGTAAAAATGGAGTCACAACACCTATAAACCTCAACATAGAATTACGCTTTATGCCATGAATTGAGAACGCGGATGCAAATTTTTCAAGATACACTTTAAATCAAACACTTAAAGAATACTTCCATACTAAATCCACAAAATTGTACATATACATGAAAGACAGTTGTAAAAAACAAAAATGTAAAAAGTCCTTTGAAAAAACCAGATTCCTCGACGGACGCAAACTACCACTTGACTTCAATACATCCTTTCCGAGAACTCTGTCTGGCCAATTCAGAGACGGCAAAGAGCAGTTTCATATTTACTTAGTACATCACTAAGAGCGCCGCGAGATAGATGATCTGGTAATTTACGCAAATTTCTTCCTACATTCAACAAGCCTCCCCTAAGCAAACAGCCAAGCCTGCCTGACTCTCTTCTTTATGCTCGGGATGGTACCCCTCAAGGGCAAAGGAATCTTTCTGGGCACGTTGTTTGTTGCCATGTACCTAAATGAGCAATTTGAACAATCCGTACCCCAGCTACCCTTTAGAATGCTTGGCAGTCGGTTCCAAAGGAATTAACAGCATGATGATAATCAATTATCGGGGTAAATTTCTCGAGGATCAATATGTTTGTTAGTTCTGCCAAGATGTAGAGAGTATCTGGAGTGATACCGTGTCCTGATAGAAATTCATTTCTCGGTATAATGTGGTTCGGATTCCACAATAAGCTGTAGGTCCAGTTGCTAGATAACCAATTGGTTCTTAGCCACGTAAAATAAGTCTAATCGTTCGGGCCAGCCATAGGAGAGCTGTTAACCAGCTTAGTGGTCTGGTTAAACTAAGGTATACTTAACTTTTTTTTTATACCGTGTATACATAGCATTTCCTCACAAATACCCACGTATCCGAAGAAACAGCGTGTATATGGTACAGGCAGATAGCGAAACCAGTCATTTCACGAACTGCCTGAAATTTAAGGCAGATAGCGAAATGCACTTAAGGGCATTTGACCCCCAGAGGCTAGTACTAAACACGGCGAAACAGCGTAGTTGAGTCACTGTTTCGCCGTGTTCAGTACTAGCCCTTTGGTCGGATCAAATGTCCCTAAGTGCATTTCGCTATCTGCCTGAAATTTCAGGCAGTTCAGAAATACCTGGTTTCACTATCTGCCTGTACTATTATATATATATATATATATATATATATATATATATATATATATATATATATATATATATATATATATAATTATAATTATATATATAGCATTTAAATACCCAAGAGCGACAGAATAAAACTTGACTGGTGTGATCATTTGACAAGTTCATATGAAAACTAAAAAGTTAATATACATGCAATCAATCTTTAAGAATGCATCCAAGAGAAGAAGAGATCCAGTTGGTTGTTGCAGATTATTACATGAACTATTTCCGGTCTGACCGGAAGTTATGTCTCCTCTAAACCTCTAAGGTTTCGTTTGGATTCTAAAATCTAATTCTGGTGCTCGTCAATAAAAACTCGTGCTCACGGATGTGTCCTCTCCGAGTGTGTTTTTCTGCTTGATATCAAAGAGTACTACCGTATGTATAGTAGGAATAGAATGGAATATAGAATTTAGGCCAAAAAGCGCTGGGACCTATGATGTCATTCAGAGCTGAAAAGGGACACTGACAGTAAGGTCTGAAATGTTTACAGGAGGCAAACCTCGCACTTGCACTATGAAACAACTTGCTGGAGATGGTGGAAGGTCAGATGGAAGAAAGAGGATATGAACTGAGGTATAGTAAAAGGAATGAAAGAGGTTGCAGCTAGGGCAAATATCCTTAAGTAATGCCTACAGTGCACCACCTGAGGTGCACTGACGGCACTAGCCCCCTACGGGAACCGCTGTTGTATAGTCAATGACAAGTCTAAGATCTTAATGACAACAAAACTACTTGCTGAAAAGAAAACAGAAACGGTCTAAGAATCTGGAAAGGAGTTAGCGTCCCTTCAGAGAGAGAGAGAGAGAGAGAGAGAGAGAGAGAGAGAGAGAGAGAAACTTGGAGAAACTTATGGTGCCCTACATCAAGCTGTAGGGTTTTTCGATCATCGTCCAACGCCAAGACCATTACATCACTAAATCACATCCAAAGACCACCACAAAACCGGAACCGACGTTTTTGGCTCGTCACTGAAAAAGTATTTTTTACTCACTAAGGTATTTAGAAAAGAAGTCAACTACTTTAAAATTATTTAAAGTGCTTAAGATACTGCAAAGGAATCGCTGAAAAATATGAGTGCGAATATCAAGGAGAATGAAAACAAACAAATCCAGTGAGAATATTTATGTTGTCATGGTAGTCTGTTCTGAGTGGCATTAAGAAGTTAACAAGGGTACATTCAGCGCTGCTATGAGCTTCACGGACGGTATTACCGACGCAAGTCACACTGCTTCCCATGTTTAAAATACGACGTGCTATGAATTACATCGCATTTCCTCTTGCCATCTTATATTCCAGGACGTAAAAATGGAGTTATAAAACAAATGAAATGTGGTAAAAAGGAGGAAAATGATGAGTATACTTCATAGGTAGAGAAAACATCAATAATTAGTGCCTTTTTACTCATGAAGTATATTCACAATATTTCTCCCTTGTTCGATAATAATAATAATAATAATAATAATAATAATAATAATAATAATAATAATAATAATAATACAAAACACCTTAGAACTGCTTTATAACTATACATTCATGTTTTTACCAGAATTAAGCCCTCGGAAAATTCCTCGTAGGTTTCTGTAGTTTTCAGCAGAATTACTGCTATATTTTAATCCAGGCGTATTAAAACTTAACTCGAGGTATATAGCCTAGTTAAGGAATTTAAAAACACTCTAGTGGTTTTTTTGCTGTACCAGAGTGTATTTTTTGTTAATCAGTTACATTTTGCTTTTATACGCGTGGGCGCTGCAGTGGCATTAGCTCTGAAGCTTCCGGTCTAAGATTTTGGTCTTGTGGCGTTCTCAGTTTAGATGCTCTCTTCGACTGTCAAAGTTTATTCAAGTTCAAAGTTCAAAGTCAGGAGAAGGAAAAGATTAAGAATTAAATATACCATAACAATATGGCTCCACGATGAGCAACAAGTAATAATATTCAGATGTGAAAACCCTTGAGGTATAGGCAAGGTGTTTGTTTATGGATCATAAGACGATTTATCAAGTTGACAGGTGATGTCACGTGCTTTAAGAATTGATTCTTTGCTGTGGTGCACAATTTTTTTTTTTTTTTTTAAATCCGAGGGACCGACATTGTCCTCTTCATCCAGACATAAAACAAGCCATGCAGAGTAATATAGAAACCAATTTCCCTTCGAGGGGATGGTTTCTGAGAACAAGATATCAGTCAATGGCACATTCGTCTTTCCACTGTTGAATCGAAGAGGGGCCCAGTGTACAAAATACGTCCACAGTCCCACATACACTTCATTCACACACCTACACACATGTCTTATCAGCAGTTCGTTGATCCCCATACACGTAATGAGATAGTGCATGCTTCTATCATATGCAATCGCGTTCCAGGATATTCAAGCCGGTCAACCTGGCACTACTAGGTGTCTCTCTCTCTCTCTCTCTCTCTCTCTCTCTCTCTCTCTCTCTCTCTCTCTCTCTCTCTCTCTCTTAAAATAACCACCTTAACATTTTTAACTAAACAATATTAACCTGTTTACCACAATTTCTTCCTCTTGCCTTTCATCCTCCCTTTACTGCGGTTGTGTGTGTGTGTGTGTGTGTGTGTGTGTGTGTGCGTGTGTTTGTATGGGCAATATGTGTAAATCTAATCATCTATCTAAATAAAATAAGATACTTCAACATTACGTTAAATCCTTAATTGTTTCAACTACTGTTACCACGAATGAACAAAATGGCAAATACAACAGAATTTTCTTCACTTTCGGTGGGAGCTACAAATTACTTTTGAGTGGTGCAGCTGCATGCGAAATTTTCAGTCGGAAGAGAGACAGAACGCGATACGCAGGTGATAAACATTGCCACTGACCATCTAAACAGCTGCCATGACTGAGCTATTTTCAAACCTATAAAAAAGATCGCTCTCTAAACATTTCAGTTTCTTGGAGTAGTATTTTGTTTGTCATTGTTCACGTTTTCAATCGACCGGCAGAGTAAGGATAATTTGTAGCTTAAATACCCTCACCGAGGAAATGGATGCTATTCCAGGAATATGATTTCACTTTATCCAATGAACAGTCAAAGAATGTGAACTTGACAAAGATAGTGAATTGAATTGAATATAGAATTTAGACCAAAGGCCAAGCACTGGGACTTATGAGGTCATTCAGCGCTGAAACGGAAATTGACAGTAAAAGGTTTGAAAGTTGTAACAGGAGGAAAACCTCGCAGTTGCACTGTGAATCAATTGTTAGGAGAGGGTGGAAAGTAAGACGCAAGTAAGAGAATATAAAAGGAGGTACAGTAAAACGAACAAAAGGGGTTGCAACTAAGGGCCGGAGACACGCTTCAAAGAACCTTCAGTAATGCTTACAGTACACCGCATGAGGTGCACTGACGGCACTAACCCCCTACGGCATAGACAAAGATATTTCACTTCCGCCGCTCTTATCGGCAATTCACTAACAACTCTTGACGCCTGAATTCAAATTATTTCACCCTTTTAAATTCAAGATTGAATGACAGACGAATTTTCGGTGAAACTACCTTCAACCATATCTTTTAACCTATGGTGCATCACTATACTGTGACCGGAAATAATAAGTAAAAGCCACAGTAATGCATATGAGCAACTGTATTTCCGTTTTTTTTTTTGTATTTTGGAAATACAACCGCTCATATATATGACTGTGGCTTTTCACTTAATTCCAAAATCTGTGGCAATAAGTTTCTTTAACGACCACCCCTTACTTCATCGGCAGAATTCAAGACTCATTAGAATTCTTAAATACACCAGTAGCCTCTTAGTAACTCAAGGAGCTGAATCATTTGCAACGATTTAAAGTAATAAGTACCCTAAAAATATATCACCAACTGCCACCCTACTTTTCTTCACTTCGCTGTGGATAATGACTTAATCCCAGAGAATCTGACTCTCCTACTACTGAGTCTTGATCTGATAACGAGCCACCTATTAGAATCTTGTCATTATTCTATCAAGGTAATTAAATACTACAATTCAACAATCAAATGCTTACGACTATTTAGGTTCATACACACTAAGTATATTTTTTTTATGAAACGTTTATCTGTGAATGCTGGATATTTTTGGCCCAGAAATTCTCATTTTAGCGATAATTACATTTTACACCTAATATGAATAATCGTTGATAACTGCTAAATCAACACAAGTAAAAAACAAATAATCCATAAAAATATACACAACAAATGCAATCACATACAAGAGCTGTAAAACGTGCACCACCATGTAAACCTCATTTGCAATTTACATTTTCTTCTTAGTGCAAGCATGCCTGTAACAAACACCGCTAGTATTAAAAAAAAGGTCTTGCTATTCGGATCCACTGGGAAACAATGCAAGCAATTTGTGGTGAAATCTGCTAAACAGCAACAAGTTGGCGCTTTAAGAAGAGAGCAAAAGTAACCCAAGCATAAATGAATTCATCCCAAGAATTTTAATATTGAGTTCTAAGTTATCCTACCCAACTAAAAAGTCAATATATTCATCACACCAGAAAATGAGTGCCAGTCTACACAATGAAGTCTAAGCATTCTTATTTTAAAACATCATTTTGAGTTAACGTAGTAACGCCTAAGTCACGGAACCAATCCAAACTGGGTACAGGAGACTATTTGACGTTACGAACTGTATAGATGTTGCTTGTCATATTTCATATTTTTACTGCGTATGCCAGTCAAGTATTTACACTCGTCCCGCTGAGAATCTAAACGAACATAATCCGCATTTTTTTAAAGAGACCGCAAATGTCTAAGACTAACAAATAGAAAATGAAAATGCACATTAATCTGATTATATACCGTCCAGAGTTGATGTAAGTATTGCAGGTAAAACTCTACAATAAAGGTTAAACTCAGTCATTCTTAAAATACTTAAAAATATCACTTCCGACTGTTTCTAGTTAGGTTCTCGTGCTACAGGACATACTAATTGCAAAAATGCTTCAAACAGATTTCCAGCCTTTAAAATACACAGACAAAAAGAATCTTAATATACATTAGCCTGCATTTTAAGAGAGACAATAATCATCAAAACAATATTAATAAACTTTTATCTTTTTCCATGTTATATATTATAAGAAGCACTATATATATGAGTATATATATATATATATATATATATATATATATATATATATATATATATATACAGTATATATATATATATATATATATATATATATATATATATATATATATATATATATATATATATATGTGTGTGTGTGTGTGTGTGCGTGTGTATGTATATATTTGTGTGTGTAACTTTTCAAAATAGAAAGAAAAATGTTTAAAATAGAAAATATTATTTGACCACTGAGAAAGATTAACAAAACCATACTTCCAAAAACGACTACATGATCAATCCGGTATTTCTCGAAAGTACGGCGTTCATCTGAAAATGAATGGGCTCGCGTGTATGTGTGTATGTGTGTAGGTGTGTGCGCGCGCGCGTTTGTGCGTCCGCTAGCGAAGCCCGGCAGTTGAGAAGAGGTTTGGGAGCAAGAAGGAACTATGTGCCGGGAGACGGCAATTGAGAGCTTGACATCCACCTCCCCTTGTCACTAATACTTCCTACCCTACATCCCGAGTCAGGAACGCTCTCTCTCTCTCTCTCTCTCTCTCTCTCTCTCTCTCTCTCTCTCTCTCTCTCTCTCTCTCTCTCACCAGGGCATCTGCAAAGAAAGAAAACTTATTTTTCTGTTTTTTACGTTATTTATAATATATTGTTAGCGATTATGTTATTCGAACTTCCCGCCCTTTTGCCGAGGAATAAGAGCAATCACTCCCACTTCACAAGAACTTGTGAAATAGGCAGATTTGAAGCTCTCCGTCCCTTTTACCCCAACCCCCACTCCCAGAGTCAGTCTCTCTCTCTCTCTCTCTCTCTCTCTCTCTCTCTCTCTCTCAGGCACACAAAAAAACTGGAAAGGGAAAGATCAAGCATAATTATATGTAGCCCTTTCAATCTCTCCTTCTAAAAAAACACCAGGAAGGAACGAGAGTAATTACATTCTCTCTCTCTCTCTCTCTCTCTCTTGGTAGTATGTTTCAAATCTTGGAATTTAATATCTATCTGGGTTGCATTTTACACAATCCATTGTTGAGCCTAACATAGGCGCTATATATGACAGAACATTTTGACTGATAGTGCCAAAGAAAATGTTTATGCAAAGGTACTCTTTTACTTCACAATCTCTCTGCCTGCTGACTCAGCTCATTTTATTTTATTGATTATCTTCTGTGCAGGTCGAAACGTTTATCGAATTAACAAAAGAGCATCACACTTCTGATGTGGGAGAAATCAACATTGATGCACTTTCACTGAACGTCTTGTCTGTATTCTGCCAAGAATATAAACGTCATTTGTCAGTAATATGAAAAAATGGCATTAGTTCCTTCTTCCCTGGAACAAAATCATGAGGAAGATCCACATCAACTCCTTCCCACACAAAAAAGTAAAATCTATCATTCTCACATGAAAATTTTCGAAAGAGTATGTATGTATATACATATATAAAATATATATATATATATATATATATATATATATATATATATATATATATTTATATAATATATAAATATAAAATAAATAAATAAATATATATATATATATATATATAATATATATATATATACTGTTAAGAGAGAGAGAGAGAGAGATATGACTATAAAAGGGTTTAGCCCTTCAGTTCACAAACAGTTTTCTGAATGAGGTTGTTGGCCCCATGCCCTTACTCTAATGAGGACGCAGTACAGTTAACTGACTATCAGAAAAAAAAAATTCACTAGTTAGGTCATCATCGGCAAAAGATTTAAAGGAAGTTGATGCGTTCCGTCTACCACGGGTATCAAGTGGGAACCCCTCGTTGGCTTGGAAAGAATGAAAACCACTTAGACCAGGAAGGGAGCATGAACTGTGAAGACTGACGCTACAGTCAGTGATAATATTAGACCGACTGACTGACTGAGCAAACATAAGTCACTGAAACCCATATTATATATGTATATATATTACATATATATATATATGTATATATACATATATACAGTATATATATTATATAAACTATACGTATATATATACATATATACAAATTATATATAATTATATATATATATACATATATACATAATATATATATATATATATATATATATATATATATATATATATATATATATATATATATATACATACATATGGAACTTTAAACGTGCAGAACTGTCACTGGAATCATTGATTTTTCTTTTGCACCAAATGAATGACGACGCCGTGGTTTTTACTCTGATCTGAAGACAGCCGACCGGTGTGGATTTGATGTTAAAACAATAAACTCGCTCCTTTTCATCCACCTAGCATAAAATTTTGATTCGATTCGTTTAATGAACTCGAGGAATGAATGACACGCGAAGAAACCTCCCACAAAAGAGGCAAAATCAACTCCCAGCACTTTTTCCGGAAAATTAATTTGCTGAAATGGCGCCGTTTCATAGCAGTTCGAATTAATATCTGCGCCTTCATTTCTTCGTCTTGTGACACTGAAGAGATTTTTCATGTTCTTTCATCTCGGTCTGTCAGTAGAATAATGGCCTTTTCTTTTAAAACATTCAATAAGAACTGGAAACACACACACACACACATACACTGTTAACAACACACACTTCTATGCACTAATTCCGGGGATCAGTTACTTAGCGTACCAAAATTAAGGTAACAAACAGATCGATTAAGCAAACAAGTGCAATTTTTATTCCTCTATTTCTGTATCGCAATAGTCTTAATGACAAGAATACACACACGATACAACGATTATACTTTGCTGTCGTTTTATGCGTGAAGATCTGCATAAGCAATCTGAAAATGAATTAGCACATCCGGGTTCTACATGCACACTCGCACTTATATTACAAGACAAGACCAAACTCCAAACGATCCCAAGAGACGCCATATTTGGTTAAAAGCGTGAGTAAACACAACCGCTCATCACGTGAATGCCTGAAGAACAAAGCGAGATTATTGCACAAAAGGCGATAATTAAAACCAGAAGGAAGCGTCCTCGACCAGAACTAATGAAAAATCGACACGGGGGCGAAGGCAATTGTACAAGAATGCCCCGGCCGAGGACAGGAGGATTATCTGGGACCCCCAGCAGGGCAGGGCTGGCCGGTAATAGGATGACAACCGATCTCGTACTTCTTTAATGAAGCTATTGTTGCTTCTTTGTCCGACTCCAGTTTTCTGCGACGCCAAGTATAGCTGTTGTCATCCAAACACTCTTCGCTTTTCCAACAAAAATACGGAGCCCGATTTTCTATTAGATTACCGATTATTCTTCTCGGTTCAACAAGATTATACGTGGCGAATGCATCTATATCCCAGTATACGGCTACATTTAGTACCATTTCACCGTTACCACTGACAAACTACGCTACCTGTTTAGAAGCTTGGTTTCTGACCCAATATGCATTAAAACTTCATGTGATCTTCTATTAACAATTTTTTGAAAAATAAATTAAGGGGGAGGGGAACGGGGGAAGGGAGTAATAAAAAGAAATAAGTTGCTAGGCGTGAAATTGCTGGATTTTCCATAACAGTCTTTCAAGAGTAACTGTCCTGACATCAGTTAAATAAGAATAAAATTGAAGGGGTTATTCTCACTAGAAATTTTCTTTTACGAACTCTTGCAGTGATTACAGCGTCGTGGACTTGTGAAAGGGGCCCATTAAAGCTCTTAAGTTGAAGTCTAATTTAAACAAGAATAAATCTGTCGACAGGCTTCAGATCTTACTGTTGCTGAAGGAAAAATGAGATAAACTTATAGCTTGCGTTCAGTGTTTGTAGAAGAAATGTATGCAAATAAATGTTCATTCCCTTGTATGTCACCCAATCGTCATCCAATCGAAGGGAAAACGGTTGATAGTGGGCAAAAGTAGAAAAAAAAAATGAATAGAGACCTCCCGCTTCGAATTTCTTTATGCTTCCAAATATTGCTTCCCGCACTATATAAATCCCAAAACTGCAGTACCAATTTCTCAAGACGACCCTGCCTATGGAAATACAGAGGAAGACGAGAGAACATCACAGTTCGGAAGTGGATAGCAGGATGGACTGATTAAACCGATGAATTCGCGACTTCCACACAGTACCTGAGCACGCACACCCAGCGTGACCGTTGGAAAACAGGTTACCATTTTCACGCGGGCCTGAGGGCTGATGGAACTGTACACTTCGGTTTCCAAAATCTTAAATGTGTTGTTGTCAGGGGTATTAGATGCAGATAAGAAGAAAATCAGTCTTGCAAGTATATATAAATATATATATATATATATAGTATATGACACTAATTTTCTTATCTGCATCTAATACCCCTGACGACAACATATTTAAATGCAAAAATGCAAAAGTTGAGTCATGTAAAAAACAAAAGTTGAGTCACCCTCATTCAGCGATATTAAAAACTGCATTATCACCATCAAACATGATTACAAGACTTAAAATGGGCTTCCCACAAGGGGCTACAAGGTGAAAAATAGAACTGGTGAAGGGTAGATTTATTTGCATTTGAGTGGTCAGCACTAATCCCAGGCGAACATAACTAATGAACAATAATGAGCAGGTGACCAATATCGAAATGGGTCGGTGTGATAAGAATTCTAAAAGCTATTTACAGAGACGACAGAGGCCAAATGCGGGAGTTTTCTCAAAGTACTCCAAGGGCAAAATAGTTCCTCGTTGGACGAGTCGGTAGAGGTCTCGGCTAGCACTCTGCTAGGCCCGAGTTCGATTCTCCAGCCGGCCAATGAAGAATTAGAGGAATTTATTTCTGGTGATAGAAATTCATTTCACGCTATAATGTGGTTCGGATTCCACAATAAGCTGTAGGTCCCTTTGCTAGGTAACCAATCGGTTCTTAGCCACGTAAAATAGGTCTAATCCTTCGGGCCAGCCCTAGGAGGGCTGTTAATCAGCTCAGTGGTCTGATTAAACTAAGATATACTTAATTTAAACTAAGATATACTTAATTTTCAAAGGCAAAATTCACCGAAATCTTCACAGGAAGTACTCGAATGTTCAATCATGGCGAAACCTTCAAAGTAGTTTTTGATCCCAGATAGAAAAATTAAAATTGTTTAGTATTCTTTTATTATATATATATATATATATATATATATATATATATATATATATATATATAATATATATATATATATATATATATATATATATATATATATATATATATATATATATTATACATACATATATAGGATAAATACATACATTTAAATGTATCCAAGACACAACGATGTCTTAGGTGGCCTTGAAGTCCCTCCATACAGGCATGGGGGGGGGAGGACGACAGTGTATATAGATAAACATGCATTAAGCTACAGGTCTGCATATTGCACATGCCAACAAAATCAAATGAGCAACCTTCCTAGAGATAACATTTCGCTCATGCAGAATCTGTGATCTACGCAAATCTAGCAGAATTGGGCACAACGGAACCGACAGCTTCAAAATTATAGTTTTTTCATGGGTTAGGTAATATAAAACAAGAAAAGGTCGAGGAGAACGCGTCTAGTACACGTTTCCGTTCGCAATATGAAAACCGATGTGGCAACTCAAACATGAATGACAGGTCAGAAAGAGCTCAGGTTGCCACTTAATGAATATATCCCGTGGGAGGTGTTGAATGTCCGCCATAGCCTTCTCTCATTCTTCCTCTATGGATTTCCTGTCTTTTTATTTCTTAGATCTTATCTCAGTGTTATTTAAAGGTTGCTTATCTCTTTCTGTACTTTCCAGGGGTTGCCACAGCTCATCACAATTAATTACCATGACTTGCACATTATTTTAATCTACTTTTTCATATTTTCGCTGTTAATCCCGGAGTATATTAATCACATTTAAAACTTAGAGAACGTCTCATAACGCTATAACGCAGTAATCTCTCTCTCTCTCTCTCTCTCTCTCTCTCTCTCTCTCTCTCTCTCTCTCTCTCTCTCTCTCATGGGAAGTGCCATGGATATTCCTCTGATACCAGCAGCATTTTTCCGAGCCATATTCAAGAACGCTAAATTCCGAAGAACATTCAAGATCACTATTTTCGGATATCGGTTATCATTTCCCCAAAAGCCTCTCTTATGGAAAGAGAGAGAGAGAGAGAGAGAGAGAGAGAGAGAGAGAGAGAGAGAGAGAGAGAGAGGCGTGGCCTGTTTGATAATGCTTATGGCAGAATCCTGCAAGAATTGTAGTCATATTGTCTGTAATTTTTACACTGCGGACCTATGGAAACGGGTAACTGCAAAAGACCTTTCAAGTCTCACCTTAGGAGTAGATTATAGATTTGTACATGCAGCTAAAATTTACCTTCATTCTATGTAACACTAATGCAAATACTACTTGTCCGGCGACGTTACCGCATAGGCAATATTTGCAAAAGTAAAAAAATGGTAATTTAGCTAAAATTACTCAGTAGTTCCTGATAAAAAAAAATACTGGAAAACAAAGAACAATAATAAACAACCCCATGAAGCCCGTGCTCAGTAAAATGACGGACACATAATAAAACAAACAAAATCTGGCGTAAAGGACAGAACGAGCGAAGACTAATATGCATTCCACAGAGTTCCGCGAAGAGTTCTAACTCAGGACTATGCGACGCTTCCAACGTAACGAACGGAGCCAATGAAAACTGGGCAATATAGTCAATACGCTTAAGTTAACCACAAATCATTTGTTTACGCAGCCCACAAAGCCCTACCCGGAAACAGTATGTGTCAAGGACCGGAAAAGTGATATTGCAGACACCTGGAGAAATAGACCTCAGGATAACAGAGCAAAACGTTATGATCAAACCCAACCATAAAACTTAATTGGCTACGATTTTATGGGAAGATGAACGAATGAATTTGGTTACGTTTTCGTCTCGATACACAGACTGCCGTGTATTCTACATACCAGCTTACAATATTTTCCATACGGGATTCCATAATACCTATTCCTCGGATTATTTGCTCTGGAGTTTCATTTTCGTCTTCTACCGAAAGCAATTTTCCTCGCGTAAGAAATAAAATAATTTTATCAACTTCAGACCAAATTTCTTTCGTGGTATAATATTTCCCAAGAAAATAAGGTGCTTTTCCTATAAAATCCAACTGAAAACATTATAATCAAGAGTGTGCAGCCCCATGAATATTGTAAAATGGTCAAAATCACTCATTTCCAGTACCAACGTCAGGTTATGAATCCTGTATTTTTACTAAACACAAAAGAATTAAATCTGAACGTAATAAAACACTGTGAATCACTTTCGTATATAACATTCTTTTTGACTCTGTAAAACTCCCGCAGACTGTTGGATATATTTTTTACAACTTTCTTGGCTCGCCGGTCATCAAACATGGCTGATGTCCCGGGCGCGTTAAATTTAACACAACACAAACAAGCAACAGGTTTAAACAATTTCAATTATGCAGCAAAATCACCCGATTTTTATCAAAACTACGGAATGAATATAGAAATTATTCAAAATAAATTACATTATATATATTATACATACATATATATTATATATATGTATCTATATATATATATATATATATATATATAATATATATATATATATATATATATATAACAGACAAATCGCAGGGAAAAAGACCCGACAAACATCTCAAGAAGAAGAGATAAAATCACGTTTCTCATAAGTAACAAGTTTATTACGCCGACGTTTCACATCACGATGCATCTTCAAGGATGGAAAGTTACACAGGCTATAAATACATAAAACGCCACTTATTTTCCAGAAACACTTTAAATTTTTTTAAAGTGTACAAAACCAGCGTGGGCATAATGAACTTGTTACTTGTGAGAGACATGCCTTTACAACTTCATCTGTATAGGCTCCTTTTTAATATAATAATAATAATAATAATAATAATAATAATAATAATAATAATAATAATAATAATAATAATAATAAAAAGGGCATGCAGTTGTACGGAAGGAAACAGCTTTTTTTTGCTTGTTTCGCCGAAATATTCCCACAACATGAAAAACAAAATATCACACAAATATTATCCCGACGGCTCCTCTGTAACAATATTTAGCCAGCTGACACGCGGAATAAGAAAATCCACTCTCCTAAATTGAGCTTGTTGCCTGTCTTATGCAATAATAAAATCATGTATCCACCCCACTCTGGTTACATTCCTACCAAGGTCTCCAAACTAAAACTTAGCTGTTTCTTTTATTTTTCTTCTTAGTGGCCCATCCTTTTTTCCTACTATTCTGCCCCCATTTCAACTATGGTGCCTTTCCTTATCTCATTTTCTTTTCCCAGAGTGCGTTCCTGGCTCACCCATTCTATCTGAAGGGTGCGTTTTCTGCTCCATAAACCCTAAAAGTTGGCTGTCTGCCCTCACATCAGATTTCCTCGATTTAGTGTCAAGTCTGAAGCCGCTTCACACTTTACTACTTGTTGCTTTAAGGCCACCCAAAAGGACACACACACACACTCTCTCTCTCTCTCCCTCAACGGCGTCAATAACCTAGACGTTCGACGCCAGTTTTAGTAAACATAAATCAATCAATCAATTAATCTCTCTCTCTCTCTCTCTCTCTCTCTCTCTCTCTCTCTCTCTCTCTCTCTCTCTCTCTCTCTCAGGCGAGAGGTTAAAAAAATCGAAAAGTTTATCATACATACAGGTATGAAAGGGCTAATTCATTCAAACCAATGAACTATGATAAACAAAGGCGTGAAAACAAACTAGAATTGATACGAAAGAAATGTCTCTGATTAAATTTTTGCAACAACTCTTACAAAATTAGATGCTGGAGCTATATTTTAAATTGTTTCAAATAAATACAAAATCAGTTAACCGCTACTTTGTTTGTTTGGTGCATGTGCAATAAAAAGCATACTAAGCCTAGCGAGCCAAAAAACTAATCCGCATTCATTTCTTGACAAAAACTTTTTTTGGTCTATTACAAATATCCACCAGCTTTGATAAGTGTTTTACAATATAACCAAGAATTCCTTGTCCACGTCCTATGAGGTTATAAATGAGGTCGACACATGAAAGGCTATGACATATGTAGGCCTATAGTCAACTACTATAGCAGCTAAAATCTGCTAAGGAATAAGTAAGTTTTATCTTTTCATGCTTAAATTCTAAATTTATCATCGTGTACGCTAGTTATGAAGCCTAAGTCACTACAATACTGACAAAATGTCTGAAATTTGAAAGTACTAACTCATGGACATAAAAAAAACTACTATTTTAACGAAAACAGTAATTACAAAGGCCTACATGATAGCAATATTTGTTAGAATTCTGACCACATTTAACAACAGTTTACAAGGAACCATGTTTCAGTCGCTAAAGAAATAAATTTATCGTTCTGCAATTGTAAATCATGGTCTTCAATACTGATATGACAATATTTCAATATCTTGACGGTGACATTAGTTGGAAATTTGTCGACATCACATGTCACCTGAACACATTAGCCTAGCCTATACTTATCAACCAATGAGTGAGTCGAGTCATAAAATTATTTATTGCCCATTCATTGCAGGGTTAAATCTGTGGTTTTGAAACTAGCGCTCCTTTGATATACTGTCACGGGAAAAAGTTTACTTATACGTTCCGTGGCCTAAATTACAGTTAAGGTGTATTTCAAAAAACGTCCTCGAACACAACCCACCACCTCTTCCGGCAACAATGCATCGTGCTTCAGTTGCGTATGTTCGTTATCTTAGTGTTAACGCGAATAACTATGTAATCCTATTAGCCTATTTTGTCTACGAAAGTTAAATAAATGTGATGTTGTTATAACTATCCTCTGTTATAGCTATACTTCCTGACTGTTGTCACACGAACGCGGCAATTTTAGGGTTTACTGTGGGTGTCTTGCCGCCGATTAAACACAAAAATATGCATGTTGCTACACTGACATTACATATCTTGCGATACCGATTTACATATTAGTAGAGCACAACAAGTATCCATCCCTTGAGAACAACTACTCGCACATGGTACTATAAGCATCACACTGCGAGGGAATTCAATTTTTTTCACCAAAATTGCTTCCCATATTATCTTCACAAAACAGCATAACCGTCATATCTTACTTATTATACCTAAACTGCAATTATGCAACGTGCTATCAGTTGTATAAGTACAGGATATCCTTTTCCAGTCTTCCATGAACGGCACAATATTCCACGTCGCAACTGACGAACATACGCTAAATCTGTTTAGCCACATATATTGTCCACCATGTTCCAACCTTGAATGCAATATACTAACAGTAAATAACGTTTCAGTGAAACTCCCGTAAAATAATGTTTTTGTTGGAATATGAGTTACAAGACTTTGCTTAGGCCTATATCAAGTGTTGGAAGGAAAACCAAAACAATGCAATGTACAAATCACAAAATGTCGATTACAAAATTTTGGTTGAGCCGAAATCAAATGCTGAAAGAAAACGTAAGTCAAAATATAATCAGACAAAATAATACATAGCCCATGCATATCAACGGCATCAATCACAAAATGAATTATAAAGCATGAAGATATAAGTTCTGCTACAAGGCTCCATCCTAGGCTTCTTAGCCCAGTGCACTGGGTCCTTACCTGGTCAGCCTAGACCAACTTGGCCCACCCCGCAACCTCTAACAAAACAAAAGCGTGCTCTAGAAGGCTGCAAATTACAGAGAGCGGTACTGGTAGGCTATGCATCCTTGCCTAATCTAACCTAACCTATGGCCACGGGCCCTTACACATAGGCTATAACATGACTTTCCCTGACCTAGCCTACCTAGCAGGAGATACTTCACCCCTGGACTCCGAACTTGTCATATGGAGCCATAATTCATTTTAAAAAATAAGATTTCTCGTATCCCTTGTTTACGTGTCCTTTTGTGTCTTCCTAAAACCTACCCTGACATTACGATTAGCCAATGGTTTCCAAATGGTTCTTTATTATTTTTACGGCCTAGGCCTGGGGGGCTTGTAATTGGTAAACCAACATATACCACAGAAATTGTATAAGACAAATTCTACGAAAACATACCTAACACTATAAAAAAAACAAATTGCACATTTTAACTAACCTCTAAGGTCATAGTTCCACAACCTAAAAATGCAAACACAACACCGTTTTCCTAGGAAATGTCAAAATCACAAAAAAAAATGGACAAAAAAACTAGGGCCTTGGACTATATCACATTTGCAATCACTTACCTTTCCAGTACGCTGGTAGTGTTCTGAGCCCGTACACATCCAAACTGGTCTGACGTCAGTAATTCCCTTAATATTTTTTCTTGGTCTAACTTTCCCTTCGTAAGACTTGCTATACTGCACAACACAATCGTAACTAGCTTGCAAGGTCGGGATTCTCAGGAAGTGTTATGTTGGTTATCAGATGACCGTAGTAACACGACCTAACACGGCAAAAGAAGAACCATAATTTTCATCTCGAACTAAGAAACTTGTATTCCTCCGCTTTTTACCTGTGACGTTGACAGCTGGCGAGGAATTTGTTGAGCAACTGATGAAAAACAATCAAAATACAAAGCTGATTCGTCGCGAACTTGTGGCGTCATACACTAGAACTGCATACTAGAGGGTAAAAGGAGTAAAACTTATGACGTCATATACTAGAACTACATTCTAGTGCGTAAAAAAAGGGGTAATAAGTCTCATAACTCGGCGGGCAGAGAAGTGTTAACTTGCCTAGTGCTTCGGAAGTAGACCAATCCTAGAAGAAGCATTTTAAAGTGAGTTTTTGAGCAATCATTAAGAGTTTGGGAAATTATCTCCCCTCCATCGTATTATTTGCATCCACGGCAACTGTATAAGACTAGAAAAATCCTCAACCTTGATATATTCGTGCGAAGTTTTAGAGTTACAAAGTAGCAAACGATTTGGCTTGTGTGACAATTCCCTCTTTTTGCCCTTTTAATATAACAGATATATTTTTTAAACATAATGTGAAATATTGTATTGTTCCAGTTAGAATTAATGTTTTAAAAACCTCCTTCATTCATGAGCGTTGGTTGTTTTCTTTTCAATGTGGGTATTTTCTGGTGACAAAGTTAACTTGGCGCTAAGCAACCACATACAAGTATTACGTATTCTTGTTACTTGACAAGCATCCACGAACAGCTCGCATAAAAGCGGACGGTAACACAGAGGAACTCGGCGGAACGTCCTCTTCGAAAAAGCTGTCATAATAATACTTCTACTACTGTCGATGGCATATGTGCTCGCGTATTTCATAGACTTCCACAAAACGACAACTAGAAGACTGTGACACAAAATATTATAAATGTCTATTCAGTCAGTTAACGTTAAATTGTAAATGTTAGTAATCTTAAGTAATGAGAGTCAAAAGGTAAACCAAATCAATTATTTTCTTAAACTCTTCTTGGAACATACAGTGTACTAACAGTAAGCCTCGCCAGTAATCGTATTCTCAGTAACATCAGTTAGTACCAAATGGGAGAGTGGTTATTGATGAGTTAGTTTGTTGTATTTGGAATCAATCCACTTCTTAGAAGGAGAGGGTCTCTGCTGTACAGTACTGTAAACATCACCAGCAAAGTAAAGAGGGCAATGTATCGTCCAAAATAAACAATGCGAAACTATGAGGTGGCTAGGTCTATTGCAAATAATTTATTACAAGAGCCTGGTAATACGTATGCTAACGTTTACTCTCATTCCAAGGCAGGCATCCTCAACTTCACATTTCACAAAGGCTAAATGAACTAGTCATAGGTTCGTGGATATGCTGTAGCATCACGTTGTAAGCAAAATGATTTTTCATTTTTGTGCCCATGTTTCTCTGGAGTTCTTATAAACAATAGTTGCTTCATTTTCCCCATGCCTCTCGTCTTCTATTTTTCATCTTCTTTCTTTATTCTCCGTAATTAAAAATGACTTAACTGGAATCTTGCTGGTAGCAACATTCGTTAGCAGTTATTTTACTGTAAACTGAATTTTTTTTCAATGTCTATATTTACAGGAGACTCAAATAAAGCCGTGGAGTTTTGTGCTAATTGCCAAGTAATATTTTTGAATTCGACCTGACTAAAAATTTTCCGGCTGCCACTGGAAAAAGAGTAGTCATTAGGCACGTGAACTTTTCGTGATACAGTTGTTTCAAATGCCCAAGTCCTAGCAGAATACCTACGCATCTCGATCTTACAACCAAATAACTACCTCGATCCGAGTGCCTAGACTAAGCCCGAGCTTCTCTCTTACTTATGAGAAAGGGACAATGAAACCAGCGGCCCATTTGTATTTCCTCCGTAGGGGCAGGGGAATGTAGACTTGTCAACGGAGGATCGTTAACTTTTGGGAGGCAATGGCGTGTGTGTGTGTGTAATATACAGTATGTATATGTATATATATAAATAAAGGTAAAATCCACGAAGGAAAGGGAAACACTGGAGTGGTGCGAGGCCTTTCGACTGTCTGTCGTCCTTTACTAAGTGGATTTTACCTTTATTTATACAGTATATTCATCACGCTCCATATTTTCGTGATTCAGTTATACACATATATAAATACATATATGTATGTGTATATTTATATAAATCTGCCGAGAGAGAGAGAGAGAGAGAGAGAGAGAGAGAGAGAGAGAGAGAGAGAGAGAGAGAGAGAGTCGAAATGTCAGCAGCAACCTTTGAACAGGTGGTTACCCAAAATCAAGGGCAAGCTCTTCAGGCTATTTTATATGGAGATTAAGTTCTTGCAAGTAATAGGCTAAGATGAACAATACTTTCAATATGTTTTCCAAAAGCGAAACTAATAGGAGTCAGTGTTTTGATGCTAACCAACCCCAAACAAATGAAAAATATTCCTTCATGGTTATGATAAATAAATGCGTTTCTTGATTATAAAATTTGTGAGAGCAAGGATTACAATAACAAAATCAAAGTGAACCGGTTACATTTCTTAATGAATTAAGAAAACAAACTTCAGAAACTCTCTCTCTCTCTCTCTCTCTCTCTCTCTCTCTCTCTCTCTCTCTCTCTCCATGTGTGAAGGAAAGAATTTACTCCCAAATGAGAAACACTAAACAGATTTAATAAAGGCAAAGGCTCCAAATCCTTGTTTCTACCCCAACTTAACCGGGAGTCACCATCCAGTCAACCGTTATAACATTAATCTCGCCTACTTGTACCACCTCACAGTCACGCTTTCCCTTACAACTCGGAGGGGCCTGCTCCTCCAGTCCTCCCATCCGTGCAGTCACACCACTACAAGTCAATATTGAAGTCATTTTACTTCCGCAATCACGTCATTGCTACCGTAGTCTCTTTGATGCCGTAATTTCTCTGACAACACATTTCCCTTGTCAACATTACTCTTCTACCATCAAGCGTTGTTAACACATGGTCCTACTTTCTTTCGAGCTAATGATTGCAGTTCATTCATGTGGAAAGAATAGAATACAATAGTTTAATTAATTAGTTAGGTAATAATTCATAAGCTTTAGGAGGAAGGTGGAGGTGAACACCAAGAAAGTGATACAGAGATAGAAGGAATGGAAGAGGCGCTGGAGAAGATGAGTCTTCGCATCCAGGAGGAGCGAGTGTGTATAAGATAGAGGTGGATGGCATAGTGTATATGTGTGCGTGTGTGTGCATAAGGTGATTCGACACACTGTCGATGAGCCTTCTGTGCGTGCATATATATATATATATGTATATGTATATATATATATATATATATATATATATATATATATATATATATATATATAGAGAGAGAGAGAGAGAGAGAGAGAGAGAGAGAGAGAAAGAGAGGATGGAAAACAGCATGTATGTATATAAGTATGCATGTATATATACAGACAGCTAAATAAATAGATAATCTCAAAAGGCAAACAGTTTTGCGTACAGATAAGCAGAAACATAGATAATACGAAGTAAACATGAACCCAAGACAGGGTGACAGATACCTGGATGAACCTGCACACAGTCGTGTTGGAGAGAGAGAAAGAGAAGGAGAGAGAGAGAGAGAGATTTTCCAAGCGAGTAGATTTCCTCAATAAGATTTTCGTCTTCCGCCAGATTAAACGGCAAAAGATATTTCACACAGCAGAGATTCCACACATTTCAAACAGCGTTTCTCCCTCCTTCCTCAAACACATGGCGTTAAGGGAAGTGTACGCAGTTAAAACGACAGTAAATTTTGAGCAAACACCTTAAACGCTAACAGTTAAATGTTCGGTACTTTGTTAGTGGAAATATTATTAAAATTCCCATACAACTTTGCGAATGGGCAAACGCGTACGCATTTTTTCTGCAGTAATTTAAAAAAAAAAATAGGCATTAGCAATTGCAAATGTACATTATATATATATATATATGAATAATATATGTATTGTATATATGATATATTATATATATATGTATATGTATATATATTTAAGTATATATATATATATAGTGTATATACTTAAAATCTCAGTATATATATATATATATATATATATATATATATATATATATATATATATATATATATATATATATGTATATATATACATATATATATATATATATATATATATATATATATATATATATATATATATATATATATATATATTATATATTTAAGATATACATATATATATATATATATTATATATATATATATATATATGTGTGTGTGTGTGTGTGTGTGTGTATATATAATGGGTGTGCATGTGCGTCTTTGTCGGAAATCTCGTATTATTTCAAATACACAGGAAGTTTCCAGGACCGTCTGTACGGATGAAAATCCGCCATGCAGTCGGTGACAGCAACCTGAACCAACCCAATGATTAACTGTTTACTTAACAAACCGCCACAGTAGTTTATATTTCACATTCAACCGTTCAGATGCCAGTGATTAAAATCCATGAAATTAAGTACAATAGAAATAGATAAAAAAATATTCATGAAGTTGAATTGAATTGAATACAGAATTTAGGCCTAAGGACAAGCACTGGGACCTATGAGGTCATTCAGCGCTGAGAAGGAGAGGGTGGAAAGTAAGGTAGAAGAAAGAGAATATGAAAGGAGCTACAGTAAAAGGAACGAATGGGGTTGCATCAAGGGGCCGAAGGCGCGCTTCAAAGAACCTTAAGTAATGCCTACAGTGCACCGCATGAGGTGCATTGACGGCACTAACCCCTTACGGGGGATTCATGACGTGAAACAATTATAAATATTCGTGCATGTTTTGGTTGATAAAATAAATGCAGTTTCGTCCCGCTTAAATCAGAGCGAAGAAAGCGAAAGGAAATGACGTCGGTGAATGAAACTACATAGAATATCCCACAAAAATTCATTGAAGATTATAGTTCTCGAGTATTTGCAGCTTAACACGATTCTCTTGACAGAGAAAATTGTTCCTTGAAATTGTTGCTTCCTTCTGTGTTCCAGAGAACTTATGAACCAAGAGCTCGTTTCTTAAAGGACAAGATCTTGGTTAATGAAAAACATTTTCCTCTCCTCCGAGGCAGGCCCGATGTGAACACTTTTCAAAGTCTCAGTTATGTTTTAGCCAATAGCAAGAAAATACTGACAAAAATAAAAAAAATTAGGCAAAAATTATATGTATTTCTTGTTAAATTAATGCACAAAAATCGCTTTTTAAGGAACTTTTTGTTGTCTGAAATCGAAAAAGTCATTTAAAGATTAGATACATTTAGGAAGGATTCTTGTCTCGTCAAATGAATTCCATATTACCCAACCTTCCCGACAAGGTGCTGCTCATTTTCCATTTAAAAAAAATAAAAGCATCAAAATATTGCCATTGGTTCGATTACTCTCTAAACAAGTGAAAAATGCGCTGGAGTTTCTTCGGCGCTTTCTATTTTTCTGTACAGCCGCTACAGCCTATAATCAAGGCCACCGAAAACAGATCTATCTTTCGGTGGTCTCGGTATAATGCTGTATGAACCGCGGCCCATGAAACTTTCACCACGACCCGGTGGTGGCATATCCCATATCGTTGCCACAAGCACGATTATGGCTAACTTTAACCTTAAATAAAATAAAAACTATTAAGGCTAGAGGGCTGCAAATTGGTATGTTTGATGATTGGAGGGTAGATGATCAACATACCGATTTGCAGCCCTCTAGCCTCAGCAGTTTTTAAGATCTGAGGGCGGACAGAAAAAGTGCGGACGGACAGACAAAGCCAGCACAATAGTTTGCGTTTACAGAAAACTAACAAGCAGTGTAGCAAACTATTAAGAAATGAAGCGTCTAAAATCCCCTTGAGAGAGGTTGTCACGATGTAATTGTCTAACAGTTAGCTGCATAAAAAGTACAGAACGACTACTGTCGCACAGTCTCTTAGGCACCAAAACATTGTCATCTCTCGTATCCAACAGAAGCTCGAGAGAGGAGCAACCTTAACCCTACCTTGGGTTGGGGGTGGGTGGGGTATGGGGGGAGGGGGTCATAGCAGAGGAATCGAGGAGGGAACGGAGCGGTAACCCCCTTTAAAGGGAACCTGAGCAGGAGGGGAGATAGCAATGCGTATTTCCTCTAACACAGGTCCCCGTAGTACCCCCAAAAAGAGAGAGAGGGGAAAAAAAAAAAGACAGACGCACCAAGGAAAAGCCAAGACCACCTCACCTTTCAACTTGAGAGAGAGAGAGAAAATGTTAAAGAGGGAGGGAAAAAAAAGACCTACAGGTAAATAACGCGAAAGGGAGTGATCGATTAGAAGGAAGAAAGGGCGGAGAAACAAAAATATACGCGAAGTAAACAGAAACAAAACACAGAAGCGTAAAAAAAGGGGGAATGATGCAGTAAATCTAAAAAAAAAAAACTTGAAAGAAAAACAAGTAAATAAAGGAAGAATTTTTGCAGACCAGCTTTCATTTCGAAATACTTTGTCCAGGGGACCACTGGGGAAGGGAGACAGTGAAGGCACATGAATATGCATTCCCGCTGAAAAAAAGGAAAAAATAAAAAGTAAGCGAACCGGACGTCGGTTTTGAGCCGGGGCGCGACAGGTCTCCTCCTCGCAGGCACTGAAGCACAGAGTTCATTCACCTGTTTATGCATATTTCCACAAGAATGTCCCTTAAACCGAAACCATTTGGAGGCGCCTGTGTGGAGAAGGAGCCTCCCCTCTTCTCCCTCCTCCTCCTCCTCCTCCTCCTCCTCCTCCAAATTCATAACATGTTGGAATCACCTGAGGCATCCCAGGCCTGCATACACTTCTTCCATTCCGAGGCGGGAGGCCTTTTCACCCCCGAAGGTTCACCTCTCCTCCCCCTCTGATCTTCTCCCTTCACATCTTTTCTTCTCTTCCTCTCCGGTGTGTCTGCCGCCTCTCCTTCCCTTCTATTTGAACCCTCAAGCGAAAAAGTTTCCCCGCTAATTACAAAACATTGATCTAAGCAGCACTACCGGATCCAGTTTTCCTCTCACCCGAGGAGCTGATGGGGGACTCTGCTGTTCTCTCGAGAACACACGGCATCCCATCGTGTGGCATTGTTGGTGTTGTTGATTCAGCTGGCCTTATGCCAGCGCGGCCTCTTACTCCCTGTGACAATATGAGAAGTTAAATTAAGACCACGTAACCCTTCAAACTGATCAAAGAAAGCTGTATTACAGTACCTAGCAAAATAGATCCAATTCTTCTTCAACTTCTATCCTCGACGACAACGTAGGAAGAGAAAGGAAAACAAAACAAACACAATGAGACTCATTTCCCCGAAATAGAACAGTAAGCAGCGTTGCAAACGAGAGGAGAGAGAGAGAGAGAGAGAGAGAAGAGAGAGAGAGAGAAAGGGAAGGCCGATAGAGACCTACTCCGGAGAGTGACAGAGGCTGGTTTAAAAATACTTCTCTTTCTTCATTGAGGTGTTTAAAATGCACATCTGAGCATGACAGCTTACCATAAAAATGCTCAAAAAGAGTTACGGTTTGGAACAGAAAGGCTGAGGCGGGGAACAAGAAAATGGACGAGGAGTAGGAGGAGGAGGGGAAGACGGCCCCAGGTAGGGGAACGAGAAAGGGGAAGACTCCTAGGTAGGAGAAGGGGAAGGGGAAGACGCACAGGTAGGGGAACGAGAAGGGGAAGGCGCCTAGGTATGGGAAGGAGAGGGGGGAAGACGCCCAGGTAGGAGAAGGGGAAGGTGCTTAGGTAGGGGAACGAGAGGGGGAAGACGCCCAGGTAAGGGAACGAGAGGGGGAAGACGCCCAGGTAGGGGAAGGAGAGAGGGGGGAAGACGCCGAGGTAGGGGAAAGCGATGGGGGAAAGACGCCGAGGTAGGGGAAGGCGATGGGGGAAAGACGCCCAGGTAGGGGAAGGCGATGGGGGAAAGACGCCCAGGTAGGGGAGGGAGAAGGAAAGAGACGTAAGACAGTGTAAAGAGAAAAAGAGAAGCATAAACACCGCCCCCCTAAAAAAAATAAAGGTTAAACAATGGTTTTTATATTACTCTTGACATAATCTTTCGAGTTTTATCTCAAAATATTGGTGTTTTACATTTTTCTTCATGTATTAGTGGCTCAACGAACTTCGCTAAAATTTAACCCTACTGGAAGTACGATGTACGGAAGAAGATATATTTCAGAGTATATCTCTTCTTCTTCTTCTTCTTCTTCTTCTTCTTCTTCTTCTTCTTCTTCTTCTTCTTCTTCTTTCTCTGCATCTTTTAAAATGCTTTTTCGACGCTGTATTGCAGTTATTGTAATGCTTTTGTAATATTTTTCAGAGTTCAGATTTGCGTATCTAAAACCATTATCGTGTACAATTACAGTTATAAAGTGAAGCTATTTCACTGCGCTACTAGTGGAATGGTTTTGAAAACGTGCGTATTACATTACAAAATAAAAATTCTTTAACCATTCACACTTATCATTATTCGAGACGAAAATCAATGAATGATTTTATTTTATTTATAACATACTCATAGCCCAAAAGATCTTAAGAATAACTTTTTTTTTATTATTTTTTGCTCTCTCTTAGTCATGATCCAGTTTTTGGTTTTCTGTAAAGGAAACTATTGAGATGCCTATTTGTCTGTCCGTCCGCACTTTTTCTGTCCGTCCTCAGATCTTAAAAACTACTGAGGCTAGAGGGCTGCAAATTGGTATGTTGATCATCCACCCTCCAATCATCAAACATACCAAATTGCAG
>NC_089742.1:54554270-54581770 GCF_040412425.1 Macrobrachium rosenbergii
TCCTTGATTGTGGTACAAAATTTTGGTTTTTCTGCATTCTTCAACTCATCTTCACTTGCCGTTTTTTGGTTCGTCATAGTCTGTATCGCTTACAGATTCATTCATTTTGAGAAATGATTCAGAAATATGATATTCTGCCACTATTGATGATGAAAGGGAAATAATGTCTTTCGCTACTTGAATACCAAAGCCAGCCCCATACCATCCAATGGTATTGACACGACCTGTCTTGCAAAGCGACGCGCGTATGAAGTCGAACCGCGGATCTTAAGAATGCGTGCCTGCTGCTGCTCCACCTCTGAGAAACGCCACTTCTTAAGAATAAGACTGACAAAGAACGTAGTGAAATACGAAAAAGAAACCTAAAAATAACCTGAAACTCACAGCACATTCTCCATAATCTGTAGATTAGGCCTTCACTTGATTCCGCTACTGTCTTCGTTTGTTTTACCTCACTGTTTTTCTTTCTCAACAGGAGTCGGATACGGCGCTGCTGTTATGTCAGTCTGGTTGAATATCTACTACATTATCGTACTTTGTTGGGCTTTGTTCTACTTCTTCCAATCTCTTACTTCCGGTAAGTACAGAAGAATTCAAATATGAGTTGACCAACACTGTGAATACGTTACTGTAGCACCAACTTGCTTTCGAGCTCTGGACGGAGAGACAAGAATGACACGATTCATAAAGCCCTCAAGTTTATGCAAATTAGTTTCCATAAGGCAATAAGAAACGGGAACGTATGTGAGGAAAACGGTTGTAACGGGAGAATCACTTGTAGGTTTGCGAGTTAAAGAGGACGAAATGTCTTTCGTTTTTACTAATGTACCGCCTTATTTTTTTTGTGTACCGATAAATTGTACCTTTGTTTAGAATCATATGTGCGGGAGCTTCGCTTATAATATTTTTAGATTCTCTGAAAATTATTAACTAAATAATCACAATGACCCATGTTATAACGTTTTTCTTTTATTTCTTTATATTTTCTTGCTTAGATATGAACTACGTCTCAATTTCTAAATGGCAATGAAATCAATTCTTTTTTTTTTTTAGGTCACACATTTGAGTTTGAGAAATTAAAAGTACTCATTTTGTGGCGTCATGTTTAATCATTTTGATTCTCATCTACGTAAGGTATCGTTCATCTCTAAGGTAACACTTCTCTTTTAGAAGCAATTGGTAACATGAGCATAGGCAGAGACTTTGCCATAGACACAACAGAGCCTAACCTTACATCCCCTGACATAACTTATCTTACAGATGAGATAAAGGGATGAATATATTGTATTAAAACAAATAACATCAATGGGACGGCAATATAGTCTCTCTTCTTTTGCAAGGAACATTTTGAAACCTGTCTTGCGTCGCTATTCTGTACTTGTTGGAATCTGTCTTAATCAGACTCCGAACTTTACATAACAAACTTGGCATGGAGTCAGTGAAATTTCAATTCGATCCGTTTTTGGTTCCTCTAATTGAAAAAAAAGGTTAAAGAAGCATATCATTTTACCAAGCAAATGAGTTAACATATTTGAGTTCCTGTGAACGAACGAAAACCATAAAATCAATTCGTCACTGACTTTATAAAATCATTTCGATTCCATAAAACTGTTTCCGGTCAAAATAATTATACATCGCAACTCGATTCTCAAGCAACTAATAATTATTATTCTCATGCTCAGTTTAATAGCGAATGACAGTAACGTAAAAATAATTGACTCCCGACTCCTCGGCGTGCCTCCGCCGTCGGACGTATGCTATCAAATGTTTTGCAGCATACCGTCAGCAATTTGCTTCCCGCTTTTATGAATTTTGCAGCTTCTGCTGACAGGACATCAGAGGCAGTCAGCGTTGACAGCGGCAGTGCATGCATTTCAATAACATGGAGTTCAGTGGAGACAGCAATTACGAGGCAAACACAAAGATGCGCAGAGTATCTTTAACGCAACGTGAAATACGCTCATTTCACACTCCTGTGATAAAGGAAAACTCTTTCTTCTTGCTTATGGTTAAGCTAGGCATACCTTGCTTGCAAAGGCAGTAATTGCTCTCTCCATTAAAACTATTCGTCTTTCTCCGCACTGACTTACAGTTTTTACAAAACTAAAATCTTTTTATTCTTAGTGTTTTTTTGTAATAACTTTTCTAACATTTTTGACGAATCTAATCAGTCTTTTGCGTTCTTTCCATTTTGACTCATTTTTCATAAAGCTAAATCAGCCAATTTTATATCTTACTTTATTTTAGCTTACATTTTTATATAACAAAGCCTACCTTTCTTTTGATGGCAAAACGTGCATGCTATATAAAATCAAAGTAGAAAACTAAAACTTTTTTATATGTATATTTTAAGACGAGAGATCTTTAACAGCAACTCTCTCTCTCTATCTATCATTTTTCATTAAACTAAATAAGCAAATTTTAGATCTTGCTTTATTTTAGCTTACATTTTTATATAACAAAACCTACCTTTCTGTTCATGGCAAAACGTGCATGCTATATAAAATCAAAGTAGAAAATAAAATTTTTTTATATGTATATTTTAAGACGAGAGATCTTTAGCAGCAACTCTCTCTCTCTCTCTCTCTCTCTCTCTATCTGTTCATCATTAAACGTTTCTTACTTCTCTCCTATCTCTGGACTGCGTTCTTCTTAACTTCTTTACAGTGTATAGTGCAACTGGAAGTAAGTATTCGTCTGCCACGCTTAAGACATTGCAATTGTTATCTGCACATTGCTTGATGACCCATCCCTCTGCACTACCTTCCTCCCTGGTGAGAAGAGTTGAGAAAATGCGAAAGGATGACCATCCTTCTATCCTACATTTGAGTTCAAAGATGTTCCTGCCCCTAATTATTATCATGAGGAACTGCTCGCTATCTCCTGAACCTAATTCGCTATCCCCCCAAAAATTGAATCTAATTGAATATACTGTAGCGTTAGTCAAGCACTGATTAATATATACTTGGAATAGCAATGAAATTTCTGTTATTCTCTAATTTCATTTCGATGCACTCCCTTTTAGCAGCTGTGAGAATTCGTAGGTCACCATCGCACAGTTCTACTTTGGAATGTTATTTCAACCTAACCTACAAGATAGGTCCTAGCTTTCCATAGCATGTCACGAATTATCCTTGCTTTAGTCAGACTGATAGTGTTATGCGAGTCAAATTTGCTGTTTCCTTCTGTGAAATATACTTGAACTTTCAAAGTAAAAACCTGTTCCGTTTATCATCGTGCAGTCTCTGTCCACTACAGCAGTGGTTCCAGGAACCATCATGAGTTTATATAACCATGACCTTGATCAATTATGGACCCAATAATTAACATGTTAATTTAATTAGCCACACAATAGCCCAAATGCTAAGCATTTTCTTAGAATAATTATAAATAAAAGAAGCTTAAGACTTAATTGTAAGAGTTCATATTCTTATCTTTTAAGATTCTTTTCAGAATCCGTGTCTCGTATTGTCATATTTTAGAAGTGATGAAATGGGCGAAAAAGAAATGAGTAAATGTAGAAACTGCATCCGTTTGAACTTAGTTTTAAATATGAAAACCTGCCTTACTTTGGTTAGACTTCTTTGGTCTCTGACTAATTCCCACTTATTGAATCATTAGGTTATAGATTATTACTGTAGAATTAACCAGGTCTTCAAAAGACTGAATTAAAAATAATGATGACTTAAAGAATTCTTTTTTTTATAAGATTTATTCCTTGACTAATGGACTTACGAAGTGTAGGCTGTGAAGCCAAGCACTGGCGCACTTTCAGCCATTCATTGTAGATGTAAGTATATACGTGCGCATAATAATCTGCTTTTATATCTGTCCCAACCTTCAGTCGAAGCTCTGGAGGGCAATTCATCCGCAACTTGAAAGTGGAAAAAACACTAACATGTTTCTCTCGTACCCCAGAGTTGCCTTGGGGCTCCTGCAATAACTGGTGGAACTCGGAAACCTGCGTGTCTCCCTACGCCAGGAAAGACCTCGAGTGCTGGGAGGATAAGTACAACTCGACCTCCAACGTAACGAGCACTTTCTGTAACCTCCAGAACGTCAGTCGTGTCAACATCCTCAATCTCACCGATCCCGTCAAGGAGTTCTGGGAGTAAGTTATAGAAGTAGATTTATAGAAATGGATCTTCATTCAACTGGTTTCTTTTCCTCCGTTCCTTCCTCAGCCACCTCTTTCAATATTCCTTTTCTGCTATGATATACGGTCAGTTCTTTTTCCTCCCTCTACCATTCATTATTCACTTTCATTCCTCGCCTCTTTCCTCCTTGCCAGGTAGAACCTTGTTTAATATCAATATACCCACTTTATCATCTCCATTTTTTCAAATGGTTACATATAAATCGCCAATGATCTCTTGACGTTGCATGTTTTTAATGTCGTGAGTCATCGTAAAAGGTTTATTTTAATTTTTATTTTGCCATTGCTTAGTTTTTCACTTATCTGAGACGCATTTTTGCCATCATGACAGACTGCAGTTCAGAAGGAAACATTACTGCTTACTTTTACCCATCTGCAAGCTCATCACGATTCCATTTACTTTTCACTTTATCCTAATAATTTTATCAGTTACGATTCATCCACATTTTCTCAAAAGGTCATTTTCTAACCCCCATAACTCCTCTGTGTGTTTGCTATCAAAGGCTGACAGTCTGTAAATACAGGGCAGTTTGTCAGCCCGTTTATTCCGACCTTCAGGCAGTACAGTATTTCAGCGTGATCTCAGTAAAATGTCATTTCATGTAGTGTTCTCTATACAATTCACAAGTTTATGGCGTTTTTGTTTTTCGTGTTTTTGTCATGACTGCATTAGCGTTCTTTTTTCACTCGTGCCCCTTTCTTCGGAACTGTTGAAATCCTTGTATTATCTAGTCCCCAAACGTTCAGGAAGTAGGTTTGGTTCGCGTCCCGTTTTGTATATTTTCCATTTTTCTTTATTTCTCCTATGTAATTCAAGTCATCACCATCATCGTTATATGCATTTTCTTTATTCTTTAGACAATGTTCTTTATATTGCATTTTAAATCCTCGTAAATTCTTTGAATAAAAAGTGACGTGAGGAAAGAACGATTTACGATTGAAAGTGAAATGTATCAAGGATGTATATTCATGAATGCATAAAAACACATCCGTTTTGTAGACCTTTTTTTTTTTTTTTTTTTTTTGGCTTGTGCTTGACCGTGCTTATTTACTGGACTAATTTTTTTACAAGCCTCATATTCAATACGAATTCCCTATACTCCTCTTCACATTCACTACACAGAGTCATTATCATGTTCTTTCGTCTTTTACTGTTTCCACGACATTTAAAAACTGTTTTCTTAAAATAAAGATAAAATGTTCATTTCCCGCATATAAAGTATTACGTTGAACAGTCCTTGTAATCACTGTAATTTAGGTCTTTATGTTTCTGATTGTGTAATGATTCAAAGACGTAATTTTCTAATTTGCCAGTTTCATTCATATTTCATTGTTTCGATTACAATAACTTAAGATAGACAGAAACCTTCCACATCCTTTCTTTCTACTAACATTTTATTCCAGTCGAGTAATCTTACTTCTCAAGTACAGTTAGAATAATAAAACATGCTTTGAAACCATTCTCTCCACATATGGACAGAAAATAAGCAATGTATCGAACTGAGGAGACATCACACATTTTATCTTGCAAATAATCACGTAAGGAATACAAGGTACGCATATTAAAAAGCTGTCATAAAAACAGTTTAAAGGAAGGTTGCGTGTTTTTACACAATCGCAAACCTTAAATCCAGAGAAGCTCTTTTATTCATCGTGATGCAAAAAACAAAATCAAAGAGGAAAAAAGTCTTCCAAACGCCGGCTAGGAAAGACTTAGAAACCGTAGGTCCAAAACAGTTGACTCTCCCCTCGAAAGTGTGTAGCTGAAACCTTGTTTTCTCCCGCCACAGAAACCGGGCTCTCCAGATTTCGGAAGGCATTGATCACCCGGGACCCATCAGGTGGGAGTTAGCTCTTACCCTGCTGCTAGCCTGGATCCTCTGCTACTTCTGTATCTGGAAGGGCGTCAAATGGACTGGAAAGGTAGGTCAATGAACACTTTATTTTGGAGGGCTGCGTGAACTGGAAAGGCTTTCCTGGGAGTGGTTTAGACATCCAGTTGGCAGCCCAGACGGCTGGAAAAAAGGCGAACGTTTTTATTCAGCAACCGTTTCCGTTTCTATTAGCTCCTGTACCTCACCCACACGAGAGAGAGAGAGAGAGAGAGAGAGAGAGAGAGAGAGAGAGAGAGAGACCGTGTTCCAGACGAGGAATCGTAAAAGGGGAACAAGAAATGGAGAGTTAACTTCCCGAGTTGGTTTGAATGACACTCAAACGTCCTCTTTGCACTAAATCTCCGTAATCTGTTGCTGACAGGATCGATTTGTCATTAGGCGCGTTGTCTGTGAAGGATATTTCTGAAGACTGGAGGAAAGGGGAAAAATAATGAAGTTATTAACGCTTGTGGGAAAACATTTTACAGAGAGAGAGAGAGAGAGAGAGAGGTTCTTACGGATTGAGACTTGTACTTTTCTGCACAATAGGAAAAGATACGGCTTATTTTTTACAAAAATGTTTTCTGTACAATAGGAAAAGATGCGTCTTATTTTTGACAATAATGTTCTGTGTGACTCACGATAACACGATTAATACGTATTATAACGCAGAAAACAAGTTTGATGCTTTTTAATCAATCGCAAAATTGAAGTCTCATGTGGAGATTCTTAAATTCTTAGATACGAGTATGAAAAGAAAAAAGCAGTGATACTGATTTAATCATTATCCATTTGCTGTTACAGAAAAGCAATAGAAATTTCAATTTGCACATTCATTATATGTGGCTCGTCAAATGTAGTCATAAGTATAATTGCGGTGCCAGACGAATATTTCTCGTAATTTTCTCCACATCTATGAGTTTAATGATAAGATAATTAAAAAATACTCGTAGTAGCATGAGTCTTAAAATGGAGAAGCAAATCCACAGTGATGTATGTGTACATATATTTAAAGCTAAATCTCTGTTCGGTTCCCCTTTTCAAAAGGGGAACCGAAAAAGTTCCCGAAAGCTGCCTGTACAGATTTATCTTTAAATATATGTACATATACACAACTGTGGATTTGCTTCTCCAGTAATAATAATAATAATAATAATAATAATAATAATAATAATAATAATAATAATAATAATAATAATAATAATAATAATAATAATAGTAATAATAATAATTGAGGACAGAAAAGTAGCATCTGCGAAGAAAGTCAAAGATGTTCGGTACGTAATTACAAAATGATAAAATTGGTCGAAGTCATAGTAACTTGTTAATGGAAATGTACGAATAAATCAGTAAAAATGTTTACGTAAATGCCTCCTTACGTATATGTAAGCAATAATTCCGAGAAATAACTTCATAATTACGTATCTATAACGTATATGGTGTACATTGCTGTGTATGTGAATTTATGTGAGTAATTATTATGGTGCGTATGTAAGCTCCTGGTGTCGAACGCAAGTGTGATGCACATACAATAATTCGTTAAACATTAAGCAACTGCTCATTTATTTCATATGCAAGAATTCGAATGTAATTTATTCGTGTTGCATGAACTCTAAATTTCACTTGCTTGGATAATGACATCTAAAGGCATAACTCCGGGACAAACCATTTCGAGGTGTAACGAGGTAAAACATATATATATATATATATATATATATATATATATATATATATATATATATATATATATATATATATATATATATATATTTATATATATATATATATATATATATATATATATATATATATAAGATGAAAATAGAGTATATTCAATGAAATCTCCATGCATATTGCAGTGAAAGCCAGAAAGTTTGAATGGAGATTAAGAAAGATTTTGTATCATAGATTACCAAACTGATGCCGTGCAGTTTAAATATAGTCTTCGTAATCAAGCCAGGTGTTAAAAGTACCACCTTAGGGGCGTTGCCTGTAAATCAATTTCCTAACAAAAAAATAGAGCTGTTTGTCAAATATGTAAATTTTTCAGCTGTAAGTTTTGACGCTAAAATCTCTAGGAAAACATCAGTTATTATTATTATTATTATTATTATTATTATTATTATTATTATTATTATTATTATTATTATTATTCATTGATACATTTGATGGCTATACTATCCCGGTCACTTTTCTATGAAAAAATCAAATATTCATAATTAAACAAATAGATGATTTTCGATGAACCATGTTCGTCTTTGCCGACTTTTTGCGTCGTTACTTCATTTTAGATGTGTCTAAAATAGAATACTCGTCACATTACTCCCGATGAAAGCAGATAATGGTGGCCTGTATATTATTAATTTCTTTTACCAAAATACAGACTCGGTGCCGAAAATCTTCTAATTTCTTTTACCAAAATAAAGACACAATACCGAAAAGGCTTCTAATTTATTTGACCAAAATACAGACACAGTACCGAAAACCTCCTAATTTCTTTTACCAAAATACCGACTCGGTACCGAAAAACTTCGTCTTTTGCGTGACCTCAAGTCTTTTTGCGAACTCAAAGGTCATAGAGGCCCACAGCCAGGATCTTTGGTGTTAATGAGGACAGAGTTAAGGGGAAACAGTTCATATGAAAAATTCTTAGGATGATCTATCTTCTTTATACTTTTCATAAAAGATACGTTATTCATCAGGCTTATCTCTTCAGGTATGATTTCTTTGCCATTTTAATCATGAATATAAAAGTAACTGGCGTGACACATAACACACAATTGCCCCAGTCGATTACTTTGCTTTACTATAGCAAAGAATTTCACGGAAAATTACTTTTTTAAGCAATAAGTAGTAATTTTGTCGGTCAAAAGAAGTCGATAATTTTTATATATATATATATATATATATATATATATATATATATATATATATATATATATATACATATATATATATATATATATATATATATATATATATATATATATATATATATATATACATATATATAATTATATATATACATATATACATTCAAATCCCACAGCACCCAAATTATATTCATTTAGTTTTCGAAGGGACCATCTCCCTTCCTTCTCAGAATTCGTATTGTAAGGAAGAAGGGACCCTACGAAATAGATTTTATTTTCGTGCTTTGTAAATTTTACTAATTCTTGTCTAAACGGAAAATGTGTATTATTATTATTATTATTATTATTATTATTATTATTATTATTATTATTATTATTATTATTATATTGTAACTGGCAATTAAAAGATAGATTTATTTGTAAATGATCTGCCATGTAATCATTAGATGCATTATATATATATATATATATATATATATATATATATATATATATATATATATATATATATATATATATACATATATATATATATATATATATATATATATATATATATATATATATATATATATATATATATATGTGTGTGTGTGTGTGTGTGTGTGTGTGTGTAGAGACAGACAGGCAAAAGATGTACGCGTCCATGTCTAACGGCAAATCAATAACAGAAACTAATCCATGTCCACAGGTTGTGTACTTCACCGCGTTGTTCCCTTACCTGCTCATGTTCATCTTGTTCATCCGAGGCGTGACCCTCCCAGGCGCCATGACCGGTATTCGCTATTACCTCATTCCTGACATCAATAAGCTGAAGGACGTCACGGTAAGGAAAAATACAAAGCAGTAAACAAAACATGGTGATAAGGATAGTGATAATTCACTTATCAGACTATTAAAGGAGGTGCGGAGAAGAGGAAAATGGTGATCTCTTGTGGGAAGAAAAAACATTAGCAACTGCAGTTAATGAAAGCATTGTTGTTCTATTTGCAAAAGATACCTGTTTAAAGACAACGGGCCTCTTTTGTATTTTGTAGCTGCTACTGAAGTTACAGATGTTTGACGGTTAAAGAAAAGGGTTGGTGTTTTTCCTCTTTCTCCGCACACCAGAACTTCCCTTTCTAATTCCATTTCTTCCGAAAGTCTCATCAAGCTGTTATGCGGTCTAGCTTTCATTTAGATTACTTAATGAAACTAGGCTCTGCTAACATTGCGATCTTGCAATCGATCAACTCCCTCCTTACTTGAAAGTGAAATTGGAGTAGTCCTATTTATTCGGAACTAAGAAATCCCATGTCAAAGTGAGCGAAATTTAGCCGCTGTAGATAGTTTCGCAATTTCTTAAGTTCTTATCTAAACAAAAAAAACCAGGAATGATATTATGCACATTTTCTAAGGAGGATGCACTACCCAAATTCAAATTTCTCGATCAATACGGCCCCTAGCTGCAACCCTTTTCATTCCTTTTACTGTACCTCCGTTCATATTCTCTTACTTCCATCTTCCTTTCCACCCTCTTCTAACAATTGATTCATAGTGCAACTGCGAGGTTTTCCTCCTGCTACACCTTTCAAACCTTTTTACTGTCAGTTTCCATTTCAGGGCTCAGTGACCTCATAGGTCCCTGCGCTTGGCCTTTGGCCCAAATCCTATATCATACTCTATTCTATTCTTGATCGTTACTGTATACAGGTGTGGGTGGAGGCTGTATCGCAGGTGTTCTGGTCCTACGCTTTGGTGTTGGGCTCTCTCATCGCTCTGGGATCCTATAACAAGTTCGATAACAACTGCTATCGGTAAGTGGCCATTTTGGGTGGCTCCTTTCTGTTAGCGTGGGGAATGAATGCGTAGAATACCACCTATTTTAAAGAAGAGAGAGAAAGGGGGGGAAAGCATCCTGTAATCTCGAGGGAGAGAAAGAGAGAGCGAAAGCAGCTAGTAATCTTGAGTAGAGAGAGAGAGAGAGAGAGAGAGAGAGGGGGGCGGAGCATCTTGTAATCTTGAGAGAGAAAGAGAGAGAGAGAGAAAGCAGCTAGTAATCTTGAGTGAAGAAGGAAAGCATCTTGTAATCTTGAGAGAGAGAGAGAGAGAGAGAGAGAGAGAGAGAGAGAGAGAGAGAGAGAAAGAATCTTGTAATCTTGGAGAGAGAGAGAGAGAGAGAGAGAGAGAGAGAGAGAGAGAGAGAGAGAGAGAGAGAGAGAGAGAGAGAGAGAAAGCATCTTGTAATCTTGAGAGAGAGGGAAAGCATCTTGTAATCTTGAGAGACAGAGAGAGAGAGAGAGAGAGAGAGAGAGAGAGCAGCTGGTAATCTTGAGTAGAGAGAGAGAGAGAGAGAGAGAGAAAGCGAGCGCATCTTGTAATCTTGCGAGATAGAGAGAGAGAGAAAGGTCAAAGTGAAAATCCAAATGCTCTGCTCTTAAAGATTAGATTACAAAGACGTGTACCATTTGACCTTCCAAAAACGATCTCGTACAATACTCAAACAAAATAGAAAATCAAAAGCATTGCTGATAACTTTCAGATATGGAAAAATAAATTCATTGTCGAATCAATTCCTAAATCGAAATTGACTCTTTTCTAACCCACTATAAATTAAATGGAAAAAAATCATTGCTGAGAGTTTTCAGACATTAAAAAACGAAACAGAGTCGAATACATTCATAAATCAGAACTGAATTTTCCAACCCATTAAAAATGAAATAACACAAGTATTGCTGATAGTTTTCAGACATTAAAAAGAGATTCAAGAGTCGAATATATCCCTAAATCATACTGACTTTTCCAACCCATTAAAAATTAAATAAAAAAAGATTGCTGATAACTTTCAGACATGAGAAGCGAAATTAATTGTCGAATCAGTTCCTAAATCAAAACTGACTCTTTTCCAACCCATTAAAAAGGAAATAAAAAAAAGCATTGCTGATAGTTTTCAGACATTAGAAAAAAGATTCAGAGTTGAACATATTCCTAAATCAAAACTGACTCTTTTCCAGCCCATTAAAAAATAAATAAAACAAAAAAGTATTGCTGGTAGTTTTCAGACATGCAAAAAGATTCAATGTCGAATATATTCCCAAATCAGTATTGACGCTTTTCCAGCCCATTAAAAAATAAAAAAAGCATTGGTGATAATTTTCAGACGTGAATAAAATAAATCTCATTTTCGAAAAAATTCCTAAATCAAAATTGACTCTTTTCCATCCCATTAAAAAAATAAATAATAAAACAAACCATTGCTGACGATTTTCAGACAGGAAAAAAAATTATTTTCGAATAAATTCCTAAATCATAACTGACTCTTTTCCAGCCCTTAAAAAAAAACAAATCTTAAAAACCCATTGCTGATCATTTTCAGACATGACTAAAAAAAATTCTCATTTTCGAATGTATTCCTAAATCAAAACTGACTCTTTTCCAGCCCATTAAAAAAAATAAATCATAAAAAACCATTGTTGATCATTTTCAGACATGAAAAAAAATTCATTTTCGAATAAATTCCTGAATAAATTTTTTTAATTAGGAATTTATTCGAAAATGAGTTTTTGTCATGTCTGAAAATTATCACCAATGCTTTTATTTTGTTTAATTTTATTTTCAGACATGAAAAAAATTCTTTGCGAATAAATTCCTGAATCGAAATTGATTCTCTTTTGCAACCAAACCACTGAGGCTTCCTTAACTAAAGCTCCTTTGAATCCTGCAGGGACTCCCTCATCCTGTGTACTATAAACTCCTGCACCTCCTTCTTCGCCGGGTTTGTCATCTTCTCTGTGGTGGGTTTCATGGCAGAACAACAGCAGAAGAATATTGCTGATGTAGCCGCTTCAGGTAAAGTTCACTCAAGTTTTCTAAAATATATATATATATATATATATATATATATATATATATATATACATATATATATATATATATATATATATATATATATATATATATATATATATATATATATATATATCCCTAGTACCAGTATGGATGATTCTTGCTTGGTATTGTCAAAAATGGCTAAAAGTAATACTGTAAGAGTTCTCCAGAGCGCTCAAGCTAATGCTGAATCCATTGTTGACTTTATAAATGAAAAGTGTGTCCTTGACACAAACCCTCAATCTTTAACGAGCAGGAAATCGGGCAAAGTCGACAACGGAACTGATTTCTTTTCGTCTTTATGAAGGTAAAAAATTTTCAGTCCAATTAACCTGCATACGCACTGAGCTCATTTCGGTTCCTGGTCCTAAGCGCTCACTCCACAAACACAGTTGTGGGCACTCTACACTCTCCACATGAGGTGCAAACTTTTATCCCCGTGTTGTTTCCAATTCAAATCGTCTTTAGTTTTACTTTACTTTATAGTACTTCAAAATGTTCATTTTAATTATTTTTAGTTACAGTAACCCCAAAAATTTAAAGTTGTTTCTAAACTAGACATTACAAAATATTTCCACATTACTTTTAACCATCCCCTTTCAATTCTTTTTTCTTTTTAACCGAGGCAGAGCCATTCTCTTAGCATCCGTCGCTTTCCAGGTTAACAACATTCTTAATTTCAGCGACTGAGTGACTGAATGCGTTTTACGTTCTTCTTCTTCTTTCTGCTTCTCGCAGGACCTGGCTTGGCGTTCTTGGCTTACCCGTCGGCTGTGTTGCAGCTCCCGGTTTCTCCACTCTGGTCGTCGCTCTTCTTCCTTATGTTCCTCATGCTTGGGCTGGACTCCCAGGTGAGTCGAATCAAGCTATCGCGGTGTGACGTTGAGTATTGAATTCCTCAGGAGGTATACTTGTACCAGTAGATTTTATTTTGAACATACTGACAGAATAAAGCAATTTCTTAAGAGATCTAAAACTAAATTTAGAAGTACATTAAGATCTGAAATGTTGCATGAAGAAAAGGAGTAATTTTAAATCGTCCTCCAAAGAAACAGATTTCTTTTGAAAATCCTAATTTGCATCTGGATATAGTTTTTGCTCAATTAAAATTAATTTTTGTTTTTGTTTTAAAGCTCCAATGGAATGTCTAGAATAGGTAACGATTCTAGATTCAACAGAAAAATGAAATGTTAAAGTTAGGAGTTGACGATGTAACGCTTAATCCTACTGTATAAACTAATGTGCATCTTTATATCAATATATTAATTTTTCCCCTGTGTAACCTGAATAGTCTACGGACAATGATCTCCACGTTTAATTACGACAAAATTTTAAACAAGAAAATGCAGAGCAACATTTGGTACTAGGCCAGGGCTCTTTCAGGACACTTATGCGGCTCCAAACGCTGAACAAATGGTATTTTATCCATTTAAAACAAAGAAATTATGTAACACTCTTAAGACAACATTTGATTAAATTTTATTCAATTTTAAAAGCATATTATAGGCATCAATTTTATTGAGTTTGTAATGAGATATAAATAGTTTCTAAGCTGAAAATATTAAATATTTAAGAGAGAGAGAGAGAGAGAGAGAGAGAGAGAGCATTTTTGTCATTGTGGCTCTGACAGTACATTTTTATGATTCTCTAAATAAATGGCTCTTCTAGCTTCAAAGGTTGGTGACCCCTGTACTAGACGGGTTAGACATTAAATATGAAACCATTACAAAATTACTTGAATGCTGTCACCATTTTTGAATGGACAGGCATATTATTATATTTCTATAAAATTGCAAGAAAAGACAGGTATCAAGAAAAATTATACTTTAGAAATGACGTAGCGAATATTAATGTTAAGTCAGCGACTTGCTCTGTTTATAAATATTTGAGATGAGCTAGCGAATATTTCATCTACAATGTTAAGTCAGCGACTTCCTTTGTTTATAAATATTTGAGATGAGCTATCGAATATTTCATCTACAATGTTAATGTCAGAGACTTGCTTTGTTTATAAATTTTAGAAATGACCTAGCGAACATTTCATCTACAATGTTAATGTCAGCGACTTCCTTTGTTTATAAATTTTAGAAATGACCTAGCGAATATTTCATCTACAATGTTAATGTCAGCGACTTGCTTTGTTTATGAATTTTAGAAATGACCTAGCGAATATTTCATCTACGGTGTTAAGGTCAGCGACTTGCTTTGTTTATAAATTTTAGAAATGACCTAGCGAATATTTCATCGACAATGTTAATGTCAGCTACTCGCTTTGTTTATAAATTTTAGAAATGACCTAGCGAATGTTTCAACTACAGTGCTAAGTCAGCGACTTGCTTTGTTTATCCGCATAATTCCTGGACATTCCACTTTGTTTTCTTCAGTTCTGTACCATAGAAGGCTTCATCACAGCTGTGTCTGACGAGTGGCCCAAATATCTTCGCAAATACAAAGAGCTTTTCATCGCCATCGTCTGCATCCTGTCCTATCTCATCGGCTTATCCTGCGTCACTGAGGTACGAAAATGGATTTGCTTAACTGTACACATGTGTATGTTTAAGGTATAGATTGAGCATGTATTTTATTATGTGTGTTTTGACAATTATGGTGTACTTTGCGTACATTGATTCACGGAGATTTCTGTCATCACTGACGCACACCGCAACGCACACACACACACGTATGTATATATATATATATATATATATATATATATATATATATATATATATATATATATATATATATATATAACGATGTGTATGCGTATAAAAAGCATGACACTGCTCTGAAGCTACGTGGGCGGCTGTTAGTTTCTAAAAAATTAGATTAAGTTATATTTCGCTACTGATTTCAAACCAGTTTTGAAACGTTAATGTTGAATAAGTACTCAGATAAATAGAATATCTCGCATTTTATACCTCCAGAAAAATAAATTCCTTCCTCGTAAGCAAAATCTGCATTCGAGAAGGAAGGTCTATCTTCTAGTGGTTTGGTCTTTGAGAATAAAATATATTGTGCGAGTATAGGCTTCTATGTTACCCGGTTGTTTTATCTGCAAGGTCGTGTCAACAGTTTGAATATCACAGATCTAGACTGATTTAACGAAATTAATTTGATTCTTTCATTAATACTTGTGAGTTTGGGAGTGTATGAATTATCATAGTTCCACTTAGTACCATGCAGACGAGCAAAAATAAACTTCTAATGTGTGGGGTGGATGTATGTCTTCACGGTGACCGTGTTTAACAGTTTGAATATCACAGACCTAGACTAACTTGTCGATATTATACTGATTCTTTCAGTAAATGCAAAAGAATTTGTTAGTTCCACTTAGCACCGTGAAGGCCAGTCATTCAAATTCTACTATGTAGGGTGGAATGTATGTCTTCACGGTGATCGTGTTTAACAGTGTAAATATCACAGACCTAGACTAATTTGTCGAAATTATACTGATTCTTTCAATAAATACATAAATTTTGTCAACGTGCACGAACTATCATAGTTCCACTTAATACCACGCAGACTAGTCATTCAAATTTCTACTATGCAGGGTGGAATGTACGTCTTTACGGTGCTGGACTCGTACGCGGCTTCGGGCATGTGTCTCATCTTCTTGATCATGTTCGAGAGCATCGCCATCGGCTGGGGATACGGCGCCAACAAGTGGTATGACCACATCAAGGAGATGATCGGCTACTATCCGTTCTTCTGGTGGAAGATCTGTTGGATGTTCACGACTCCCCTGATCTGTTTCGTAAGTATAAACGCCCTGTTTCGTCTCTCCACTGCCGATAGCTGGCGGTTGATAATCTATATGGTGTAGAATTATTAAAGACGATCATTCAGATGATATTTCTCGTGCTTGGATTTAAAAATGGCATCTGTATAGACAATACGAAAAGTGTCCCGTGGCTCTTTCCGAAAACTGGAGCTCAGTTAATAATACTACCTATACATAAGGACTTAAAAAATATAATAGACCTAATGTTTTGTTCACTTTTCCAGTAGGAAAAAAATTGAAAGCTTTTATAAGGAAGATAATGAATGTTACATAATATTTATAATGTTGATTCAGAGTTACAAATGGTCGCACGTTGAATAGCAATCAATAAAACAGGGATGTTTGTCGAGATCTATGATAAAATGTTCTTTCTGTATGAATAGTATTTTTCCTGACTTGGCATTTCCGTACTCTGTCGTTAACTGTTCAAAAATGTCCCATTCTTTTACTAGCCTAACTTGGCTGGAAAATATGTTGACACAAAATTCACGTAATTTTTATTTTTTTGTAAAAGAAAACTGTTGTGCCGGCTTTGTCTGTCCGTCGGCACTTTTTCTGTCCGCCCTCAGATCTTAAAAACTACTGAGGCTAGAGGGCTGAAAATTTGTATGATGATCATCCACCCTCCAGTCATCAAAATACCAAATTGCAGCCCTCTAGCCTCAGTAGTTTTTATTTTATTTAAGGTTAAAGTTAGCTATAATCGTGCGTCTGGCAACGATATGGAACAGGCCACCACCGGGCCGTGGTTAAAGTTTCGTGGGCTGCGGTTCATACAGCATTATACCGAGACCACCGAAAGATAGATCTATTTTCGCTGGCCTTGATTATGCGCTATACAGAAAACTCGATTGCGCCGAAGAAACGTAGATGATAAGATGATAAGATGGTAAGAAAGATTTATCAATTAACACATGGACACCTACTCAGGAAAATAGTATTAACAGTATATAATTCGTTTGTCGTCGTAGATGACTCTTAGCGTTATGATTTTGCCACAATAACAAGTAAAGATAACAAGCTTATAAAAGTAAGTCCCAGAAAGCAATAACTTTATTACAGCGTTGCCGTTTCTGTATAGATATACCTATAACAACTAAACCTGGATTTATTATGATAACTACTGTCTTCGCTGCATAAATCTGCCTTTAACAGCTAAATCTGGATTTACTATACCTATAACAACTAAACCTGGATTTATTATAATAACTACTGTCTTCGCTGCATAAATCTGCCTTTAACAGCTAAATCTGGATTTATTATACCTATAATAACTAAACCTGGATTTATTATAATAACTACTGTCTTCGTTGCATAAATCTGCCTTTAACAGCTAAACCTGGTTTTATCAATAATAACTGTACTGTCTTTTTTGCATAAATCTGCCTTCAGCAACGGAACCTGGATTTATTATAATAACTACTGCCTTTTCTGCATAAATCTACCTTCAACGTTTAAACCTGGATTTATTATAATAACTACTGCCTTTTCTGCATGAATCTATCTTCAACAACTAAACCTGGATTTATTATAATAACTACTGCCTTTGCAACATAAATCTGCCTTTAACAAATAAACCTGGATTTATCATAATAACTACTGTCTTTGCTGCATAAATCCGCCTTTAACAGCTAAACTTGGATTTATCATAATAACTACTGTTTTCAGCATAAATCTGCCTTTAACAGCTAAACCTGAATTTATCATTATAACTACTGTTTTCTGCATAAATCTGCCTTTAACAGCTAAACCTGAATTTATCATAATAACTGTTTTCTGCATAAATCTGCCTTTAACAGCTAAACTTGAATTCATCATAATAACTACTGTTTTCAGCATAAACCTGCCTTTAACAGCTAAACCTGGAGTTATTATACTAACAGCTGTCTTTTTCCACAGAGCGTGTTCATATTCAACGTTATCATGTGGTCTCCTCCAAAGTACGTAGACTACGAATTCCCCGGATGGACCCACTTCATAGGATGGCTGATGGCTCTTTCCTCTATGCTCTGCATTCCTGGCTACGCTGTCTTCAAATTCATCACCACACCTCATCCCGGCACTTGGAAGGAGGTAAGGCAATAGAAACACTCCCTGCTCACCTGAACTAAAGTGTATTTTCGTACATGTCACCTATTGTTGCCCAGGGTTTCGCCGTTAGGTATGCAATGGAAATTAATATACAATCAAGTAAAAAAAAATTGAATTATGCTTAGCAAATAAAAATGCTAATATTCTTGTGAATGAATCTTCCTCAAAATGTAGAATTTTTCAGTTTATCTCTTCATAACGTAGGTTAAACTCATATTCATTATGACATCTTTCGTGCTTATTTTCCACTTATTCTAGATAAAGTAAAAAAAAAAAAAAAATAGCGTGATTTTTGTACAACGCTTTGGATAGAATAAAAATGGATGAACCTTCATTAATTGCGGATATGACTCCGAAAAGTTTAAAATGTTGATAGCCTCCAGTCAAGAAGCTGACTAACCCTGAATTTTCGAGGGGTGCTTGGTATAAAATGCAGTGCTGTGCAGATTAAAAACAGCGAATAAGTAACCTTTAAAGATGCATAGAGAGAATATGAACTATAATTACTGTAATTTTATTTGCACAGGTTATATATCATCTACCATGAAGATTAAGAACGTGATCTGTTTCATTTGAGTATATCCTTCATAACAAGAATGAAAATAAAGTGATCTATATTTGTTGAGATTATCCCTTGTAAACATTCTCGCTTGCAAACGTCGCATCCCTTCGAAAGAGAATTTGCTACGATTTGTTCGCAGACATTTTTTTCAGATAGTGCAAGCGTTGATCACGACTATTTTAGCATTATGTTCAACAGGGAAAATCAAACAAGCTCCCCCTTAGTTCATACTGAAATAATGACTCGATTCTTTCCTCGCAGAGATTAATAGCCATCACTCGGCCTGACATTGACATCAACACGATGAAGAACAAATACAAGAGCACCCCTCAAGAAGCAACACCCGTCTAGAAGGCACAACCGCAACCTGCTAAAAGTCACCCGTAATAGCAATGCCCATGTAAACCTCCCACGAAAGCTCACACCCCAAGTCTCGATCTTCCTCCACTTAATCAACACGCCACTCCGGATTCCATGGAGACATCGTCGTAAGCTTCACACCCAGACGAGACGCGGATTAGTAGAGCCATATCTCAGAGAAGTGCAAGGTGGCTCGACGGTTGGCTCAGCCCCACTGCCACAGACCAAGTACAGTAGACAAACACAGCGTTGTTCAGATGTGTTAGCTGATGCAGATTATGTGGGGATACTATCTATGGTCAACTAGCTGGGTCCCTTTTGAAGATTTGTTCCTTTTTCTTTTTTGTTTTTACTTTCCTTGTCGTTCAACCTTCTGTGCCAGATCGAATCACCCTAGGATCAATGGACCAAACCTGGCAAGCTGGTTGGTTGTTGGTACCTGTAGAAAGTCATATCTAACCAATTATCAATTTTCAATAGACATATCCTAAAGCGGTTGAAAATTGAAGGCTTATTTTGAGATTTAGAGTAGATTATCCATCAGTTTTTAAGAGAAATACTGTAATTTCTCTTCAGAAATAGGAGAAAGCTAAAACGATAGAAGAGCTTTGATCTTTCATTTTGTATCTATGATAAACTAGTCTTGTACATTGTATTGTAATTGGATATGTGTTTCATGCTGGTCATTATTTCTATAAAAAAGTAAGCTAGCTGCAGCATCCTGCGCCTAGCTTGAAAAAAAATCTTTTATGTAGCCTGACCTATTAGCTGATAATTATAATCAACATTTGATAAAAAGAATAGTCTTAACTTTTACATAAGTTTAGATGTGAAATTTTCGGGATCTCATGTCTCTTCATTGGCTCCGAGAAGGCCTTCATTGGAACTACGTGCATATACCTAATGGTGTTGTATTATACGTAATGCGAGATTTCTATGTGATTACATTCGTGAAGCGAACTTCCCTGTCTTGTACCCATGTGAATACTGCAGAGAAACACCTTTCCAGACTGAAAATACCCCGGCACACCTTCCCCAAGATAACCTTACCTCAGGAAAGGAGTGCCAACCCGTTTTCTGAGTTTCGAGAAACTGCAGTATCATTCTGTTCAGTACTTGTATCATTCTCTGTTTTAACTGATAATACTGGAAAAAGAGGTGCCATAATTATAAGGATTTCCCGCCTTGAACCACTTGGGAAAGGTTAGGAAGAATGGAAGGGAATGACAGTCGTTTAAATGTGGATCATGTTCGTCATGAGTATATGAGTCATCTTGCTCTATCATAAGCCATCGTTACTGCCACTTCGCAATTTGCAATTTCGATTTCCACTTACACATGAGCCGTGTGCCATTCCACGAGGGCCTACAAAATTCGTAGTTGTTCAACCCACTCTCCCACACTCCCCAGTCTTGCGCTGTCCGAGGACAGCTCACAACCAAAATTAGACACTCATTGTTGAAGATAAATTGTTTAGAGATTTAGCTGAAATGATTTTAATGTACATATTATTTTGTTGGATAGAGAAACCATCTAACATTATTGCCTCATATCTTTGTTGATAGTTTTAAAACATATATGCAGAATATTATGCTATGATTGTTATCTTAACCTTATTTGGTGAGATTTATAGATGTTTGTGAGTTTGAAAGAGTAGCCTTTTGTATTATGTATAGATATATGTTCTATTAGACATTATAGTGTTTCATTCAAAATTAACGTTAAGAGTAATTGGACACCTTAGAATGCTATATTGTTCTCAATGAACAGTTTTCAGCCCAGAAACTTAAACCCTTGAATATTCTTCTTCAAGAACTTTCAAGTGCCATTTTCTTTGGCTTATCTTTTGCACTACAGCCTTGGACAGTTCAGCAGGAACAATAAATTCTGTGTATTATCGTAAATCATGTAAATCAGAGATCTACAGCATTCTGAAAAGCATTTTTTTTTGCATTTACTGTTATAGTGTTTCCTACTGAATACTCTTACCTCAAGTGTGAGTCTACGTTTTTTTTCAAAAGCGTAACTTGCTCCGACAATTCAAAACGATGCTCCAATGTTTTTGGGCATCTGAGAACAGAGGACCCTCACACGTGAACGTAGGAAACGAGAAAGAGAAATCTCAGATTGAAAGGGCTTCCATTTTAGTCTTCCAGATGTAGGGTATTTTCCTTTGTGACATATCAAACGGGCATTTTGTCAGCATGGGCAAAGATTCTTCAGCCACGTCTTCTCAAACACCTCCTGCAGCGTAGAATAGAATTTTATCCTTTGGGACCAAGGCATTTAGCGCCGCATGGGTCTTCCAAATAATATATATAATATTTAGAGAAAGATGTCTACCATCTTTGAGAACCAACCTTTGTATTACTGCTAATGCAGCCGAAAGGTTGCCTAGCTTGATGATAGAAAACTTAAGTCACAACATTTTATCAGATACTGTTAATGGTTCTCCTTCACTCTAGACGTGTCTTCCATGTTGTTGATCGTGTCTTCATTTAGAAAACATTAGACTGTATGCGAGCAATAACATCGTGTTTTGCTGTTTGTTCTCGCCCCATCCCCTACGCCTCCCCCCCCCAAAAAAAAAAAGCAACAACCCCCACAGTTAATCCATACATAGACTAAAAAAAATTGCTCTGCAATTCCCTTATTGTAATAAATTAGTGAAGAAAATTACTACTTGTCTATGATTGTTTCTTAGGTAGCTGAATTCCCTAGGTACTCTCTGAGTCACAGCGAGCTACGACTTGGGTGATCAGTGTAAGAGCTCGAACACCGCAAGTTTTAGCCAATGAGAACCTGTCATTTTTGAACTGCGGACAACAACTATAAGAACAAGAACTGCCAACGAGGGGATGGTGTCCTTGGAGCTCTGCAAGCCTCACCATTCAGTCATCCCTCCAGCCTTACAGAGCACGAGTAGGAGTGCGACTTGCCTTCCTCCAGCGCCACCCCTGTACTCATGTATGCCTACTTCTAATTGGCTGAAACTGATTCACCATTTTGTAGATTACATATCAGTACCAAATGTAAAAACTATGTAATGAGTGTATGTAATGCCAGTAAGTGGAAATGTGTATATGTTATATGTTAGGATAATGTTTTGCACCGACTCGTTAAAACTACTAAGTATCTATTATATTGTAAGACTAGCGCTTAAGAATGTCTCTTTCTTTATTGTGAATATGTGAACTTTGTTGTAAGCTTCAATGTTAGGCTATGCATGTGTACAGGAACAGTTATGAGATTTTCTTTTCGGTCCAATGGAATTGCGTTTAATGTTGAATCACACCCATACACATAACATCATAGTGAGTACAAAGTCGAGTGTGACCAACTTTTGAGGAATTTCAAACAGGGCAATACAAACCTTGTGTTCCCGCTTCCCGATTTCTTTCCCTCCCTCTTTAGGCTTGATTTGGATACACTGAGACTTCTAGTAAAGATAAATTAATAAAAGACCCATGCCTTCCTTTTGGACTCCTCTTTAAAATATTGTATAAATAACTCTGTTAAAATGCAGATCGCGACTACAAGCTCATTTTTAGTGTCTCAAGTGAGGTAAATTATTTTTGTAGCTGTTTGGCGCCTGTCTTAACAAAGTCATTTGTACATCTTAGGAAATACCTTATTCATCCCTTCTTCTGTGGCTTTACCAGATTTGATTAAGTAAAATGATGATGTAATACTTAATCTTTGAAATAAAACCATAAAAAACACAATCGTTTTCTCTTATGATCCTTTGTGGGACGATACGGAGCAGGATTTCATGCAATATGATAATCGACCAGATTCATTTGAAGGTACACGAATGAAAAAGTAAACTTTGCAGTTACTAAGGTTATATCTATAGGTCACATTTATAGTACTATGTACGTGTTTCAGTATGAGAGGATGTGCCTACATGCAGTTTTTAATTTCATTTTAATTCATTCATCATTGTACCGAATGATCTATTGGGTCGTAGCGCTTGGCCTCAGGCCTGGACCTAGCATTTTAATCTAATCCTTCAGTCCAGCCCTATGAGAGCTGAAAGTCAGCTCAGTGGTCTGGTCAAACTACTTTAATAGTAATAATATAGTACTATGAGTTTCGAGGTCTTCACATAGCAGTTCATGAAACTCATTTCCATCCTTAATCTTTCTAACGCTTAAAGAAGATTCAGAAATTGTTTGGAACACACAAACATATGTGTGTGTGATGTCATTTAAGGGAAAACAGATGGTAAGGCCTTGCATTTCCAACTAATATGTATTACAAAAGTAAAAAATAAAAAAAAGGCTCGGGATTATATATACCATTAGAGGACGTTGTCCAAAAAAAGTTTCCGTAAATAATAAGCTTAAAAATGATTTGATATTTTAATTTAGATTTTAAAAAATCTACGTACATTTCTCAATATGCTTTTGCACCCAGGAAAAGAATTTTATTACGCCAATGACATCTCTAAATAAGTTGTTAACGATACTGAAAATTTTGAATGAAAAAAGCTGTCTGTACTAATGTTGCATTACTTATGACAACACTGTAACTCATCTAGTTCACAAAGCCTGATAAATGATCCAACACCTTAGGTATCACAAACTGTTATTTACCACAAACTAAAACCTGCAATGCATACAAATGATCAAAGAATGCATATTACCTATTTTAATCTATCAAATCCATCTTCAAACTAGAGACTATCTGGTTCCTTTAAATCAGAACTACGAACATTTGTTAGCACTTTATACTCTGATCTACGATTTTAAAAACCATTATGGTACAGTTCACTGCGTTTCATGTACGAGTGTTCATGAATCTGGTTTCCTTAAGTACGGTAAGTATGCTTAGTTTTTATGCTAACCCTTAGCCGCATTGGAATGCTTTGAAGAAATAAGTATTATGCAAACTACAAAATACTGAACACTGAAAATGTGTAAAATAAAGCAAAAATGTTAATCCAGTGACACAACATTTTGAAACCAATTAGTAGTGCCGTGCGTTGCCAGCTCGTTCGACAAGAAAACGATGATTCATCACTACTTACGCGTTTTCTCATAGAAAAATCCTTTTAAATACACCTTAAACTGCTGACCTCAACTATAGGTCGATTATTCATATATCCCAATTGCTAGTCAAGTAACTGTCAGTGGTCAAAGGCAGCAATGGTGAGTATCATAGATATAGAGAGGAGAGACTGGAAGTCACGTGACTGTCGCTTGCAAGTAGGGCGCCATTGCTGCGTTAATTCCCATGAATGTCAGCAACAGCAACAGAGCCACCTCCGGCACCTATTGCTGGGACATCAGCTGCGTTACATACAGAAACAAGATTTCAAGTAACACATTTCATTCATGAAAATCTTTATAATTGTGTTGAAACAACCTCAAGTAAACGTGTAATATCACAGGCAACTTGCTGTCAACCACACGCTTGCTTTTTGAGCTAATAAAATAATCAGTGTTGTAATAAGCTTTTATTAAAGCCTATTTGACATTAAATCCATATTGCCTGATAAATTAGCATGTAGGTTTACTGTCAGTCCGTATAACCACGGTTAAGTTTGACAATTTTCCTTACTATTAGTACTACAATGTGCATATATATATATATATATATATATATATATATATATATATATATATATATATAACTGAATCACTAAAATATGGAACGCGATGAATCACGAAGGAAAGAGAAGCACTGGAGTGCTGCGAGGCCTTTCGAGGTCGTCCTTTACTCAGCAGACTTTGTCTTTATATATATATATATATATATATATATATATATATATATATATATATATATATATATATATATATATATATTAATTAAAATACTTACGTCTTTGAGGCAACGCGATGCCTTCCCAACCGTAGTCTTCCACGCTTCCAGTTGCGAATCATGTAGCTTCTGCTGCTTGTGTAATATTCTCGCCACGTCTTCTCAGGACCTCTCTCAACTCAGGCACCTGAACCGCACAAAAGGAAAGGCGTAATTAACATTATTTGCTCTGACTCACGGCATTTTCTTCATCACTCATAAGTGTGTTTAGTGTAACTCAAGACAAAAATGTCGTTCCGTTAAACATTAATTTCAGCTCTGCTTGAAAAGTAAAGCAGGAGTGATCCTTCTCGAAAATGAAGGATGCTGTTTTTTGCTATTGCTACCATGGATGAGTACTGGAACAGCATTCCCCATATTCGGTTTGAAAACCCTCGGAGCATATACGCGTACGAAGCGCCCAGGGCTCCACGTATAATTTCACATAAACGTGTTTTTATAGATTTCCCGTACTAACATGCGTTTGTATTATGTATGAAAAATGTTTTTATAGACCCGCAAAGTCATTTAAATAGAAATTTACACCCTTATACACTTACGCCTCATAAATATAGAGCGTACTTACATGATACTTACAATGTATTAAAAAAGAACAGATTACATTACCTTGTGCTATATATATATATATATATATATATATATATATATATATATATATATATATATATATATATATATATATATATATATTTATATATATATATATATATATATATATTGTATGAAAAACATAGCATGAAACAGAATATACTGAGTTATCGGTGCCGTTAGTCTTCATTATAAGACAATTGGCATACCTATAAGTCATACATGGTAATCAGCAAAACTGGCCGTGAATTAAGCTTTCACTATCTCTACGGTGTTTTGGATTATAATCATTACTTTTTTAAGTGCCAAGATTAATAGGTAGCCTAACGACCTTTCCTTAGGACCGAAGGAAATAAAAAAAACAATAGGGAGATACTTAATCGTGAGAAAGAGGCGAAATCGTGCGCAGACCCTGGTCGGGAATTTGACCTTTGCTGTTTCTCTGCAGTGACGTATGGCGGCAAGTTGGATATGAGTATACAAAGGATTAAAATCTTTTCTTCAAATGATTCTCACAGAGTTTGATAGCTAAACAGAGAGTTGACAGGATCGATGCTGCTTACCTCCGGAAGGTATAATTATGTACTGTGGGATTAACAAGAGCCGCAGTTTCCTCCAGAGTAGAAGAGTCTTCTGTATAGAACTATATTTCCCTGTGACTGGGTAACCAGGGTATTATCATCATGACTACAACTGTCGATGGGTTCTCCCTACTTTCTGTGACATCTGAAACGAAGAAAACAAGTCAAAAATGCATGAAGTTTCTTCGGCGCAATCAATTTTCTGTACAACCGCTGCAGCGTATAATCAAGGCCACCGAAAATTAAGATCTATCTTTCGGTGGTCTCAGTACCTAATCTGTATGAGCCGTAGCCCATGAAACTTTAACTACGGCCCGGTGGTGGTCTATCTATATCGTTGCCAGAAGCACGACTATGGCTAACTTTAACCTTAAATAAAATAGAAATTACTGAGGCTAGATGGCTGAAATTTGGTATGTTTGGTGATTGAAGGGTGGATGATCAAAATACCAGTTTGCAGCCCTCTAGCCTCAGTAGTTTTTAAGGGGCGCGTGATCGCCGAATTTCAAGGAATTGGAATTATCGACTTTTAGTTTTTTACAGTTTTGGACTTGTATATATCTAAATAAACATGTCCTGAAATGTTATTGCTAAAACAATTTTTTTAAGTGGGTTTTTTTACATTTTTGTTCACTGCATTTACCGGCATTTGAGCGGCATTGAGCGAAAAATTGTCGCAAACATTCTGTATGACTTTATAGGTGGAAGTGAGAAATATGCTTTACTTTCCTACTAAAATACACATTATCTACGATGAAAACTGGCTCTCTCTGAAAAAAAATTAATATCAGAGTAAATATTTATCTGTATGAGCGACATTGAGCGACAAATTGTCGTACAATGTCTGTATGATTTGCCAATTCTAGATAGTAGCCTACTGTAGAAAGCGAGAAATTTACTTCAGTTACCTACTAAAACTACCCATTTTCTACGAT